>NC_085137.1:66436811-66512063 GCF_035046485.1 Aedes albopictus
TTTGGGCGTGAAATCGGTACTGAAATTAGTGCCAAATTTGAGACCGAAGTGCGAAGTAGGGAGCATTGTGGCTTGGCAGGGGGTTGCCAGGATTGGTCCCTCGGGGGCTCACAAACATGAACGATGCAAAAACGGTACTTAATACAGAAAGCGAAAAAGCAATATGAATAGAGAAATAAAAAACTTACAAGTCTCGATGTTCGATGGTATATTTAAGAAGTTATCGAGAACATCGAGAATGGTAAACCTCTAGCATGAGTAGATTACTGTATATAGCCGAAGCGGAGGGCGCGCTGGTATTCAGAAGACCATGCTGAGGAAGTCTGGGTTCAATTCCCGGTCCATCCAGGAACTTCTCGTAATTTTTTTGATTTCCATGAGTATCTATATCATGCTCAGAGCCAAGCTCTGCCTGAATGTGGACGTTATGTCACGAAGAACGAAGGGAGAATGCTTTTTGAAAATCTTACCTGACCGGTCAATGACCTTTCAACGTTAGGCCGATGCAAATATTTAATTTGTTTTATGTCACCCCCCCCTTCAAAAATCCCAAAATATTGAAGGGGCGAAAAAAAAACATGGCGTCCCATGACTCCATTTTCAATAGAAAAAATGTTTACAAGCAACTATTTTTCAATAGTTGAAAAATATTTTTTCAATAGTTGGTAAAATTTGTAATTTTTCAATAGTTTTTTTTCGTATGTTCCTTATTTATTTTTGTCCCCCCCCTCGTACCCGATGAGAGGTCTCGGACATAAAAGAAAAATAATATTTGCATCGGCCTTATCAACAACTCTTAAAAGAAGGTTTTTTACCATTTCCTGGTTTCCTAGTTGCCCTACACTTGCAAGCCACCCAGTCTGGAAAGTGAATTGAATTCGTAATCGGATCAAACCCGAACCGCGAACCGAACTGCTGTTGTGTGGCGTATTAGTGGCCCGCTCTGAACGCCGCTTTAATTATATTGATGGGTGTCGCTTTCAATCTTCGTCCACCGCCGCCACACCGCGTGCGCGTGGAGCATAAACCGAACGCCCCCAGGGTTCCTTTCCGCACCTCCCATTCCGACCTTTCATCGATCCACGGAAGGGAGAGAAAGTCGTGTGCGCTGGCCACTAGCGCAGCAGCCTCCACCACCAACGACGACGACGTAAAAGAAATTAAGTCATTATTCATCACCCGAGTCCGCAGGGCTGTGAGCGGCGAGTGGTTGGTCGGTCGGTCGTCGGTGCGTGAAGAGTGGTGGGGATCGACCGCGCCGTGTGGCGTGCGCGCGCGATCCATTAGAGAGAATGCTCTGCAATCTCCGGCTCTGTGTGGTGCTCCCGCTATATCATTAATTAATGCAGTCTCTATTCGGGCGGGTGGACGAACGATGCGACGTGGTAGCGGAGGTGGCTATAGCTATAGAAGAAGGTGGAAAAGCTGCAACGACCTAGGCGAGTTTTGCACATCTGGACCCCGGTGGCAACCAGTACTGGCGGTAAATTATAATAATTGTCGGAAAATTAATGGCAATTTAGTCAAACGGTTATAGCGAACTTATACTGATTGATTAAGTAAACATGCAAAATTAATTGGCGGGTGGCCGGACGTTTTCTGTGCGGGTGGAGGTTGACGATGTGTGACGAGGGGCTTTGCATCTGGTTGAATGTGTTTGATTTAAATCTGCAGTACTGTTTGCTGAAGGTGGCTGGTTAATAGTCACTTCCCAGAATAGACCAGTATTTTCGTAGCGAATTTATAAGGTTTCCCAGATATACAATATTTGCAGCAAATTGACAAAAAAAGTATTCAGTTCAGTTTGTAAATGTAAATGCGCTGTTGGAAAATCTGAGTATTTATTTGTTAGAGAAGTAAGTGACAGTGACTGCTGCGTAACAAAAAACCTGGCCTACCGTGACACTTCTGTGACAAGTGTGTTACTTGGGTGAAGTCCCCCTACCTGAAAACTTATTGAGAAACTCACACTGAACCGGTTCAATGTGGTTGGAAAGAAATATCTGAAAACACCCCTTAAGCCAATGAAGACCGAGGAATGAGCAGTGAGCAGTGATTTCTTAGTATATTGAGCAGTTAAGAGTAACAATTGAGATGTGAGCAATCCAAAGTGAGGCGTGAGCATTTTGAAGTGAGGAATGGGGAGTGAGAAGTCAGTATGTAGTGAGAAATGTGCAGTGAAAAGTATACAGCAAGGAATGAACAGTAAGGAGAGTGAAGCAGAGAAAAGTGAGTAGTGAAGAGAAAACATTGAGCAGTGAAGAGCGAGAAGTGAGAAGTAAGCAATGAAGAATGAGAAGTAAACTGTAAGGAATAGGTAAGGAATTGGTCCTACTACGGGCTCCAGAAGAAACTGCGGTCAAAAAAGATTCACCCCCGCACCAAATGTACCATGTACAAGACGTTAATAAGACCGGTGGTTCTCTACGGACACGAGACATGGACGATGCTCGAGGAGAACCTGCAAGCACTCGGAGTTTTCGAGCGACGCGTGCTAAGGACGATCTTCGGCGGCGTGCAGAAGAACGGTGTGTGGCGGAGAAGGATGAACCACGAGCTCGCTGCACTTTACGGCGAACCCAGCATCCAGAAGGTGGCCGGAAGGACACGGTGGGCAGGGCATGTTGCAAGAATGCCGGACAACAACCCTGCAAAGTTGGTGTTTGCTAACCATCCGGTTGGTACAAGAAGGCGTGGAGCGCAGAGAGCACGATGGGCGTACCAGGTGGAGCGTGATCTGGCGAGTGTTGGGCGTGACTGACGTTGGAGAGCTGCAGCTGCAAATCGAGTACTATGGCGGCAAATTGTTGATTCAGTGTTATCATGAATTTGATGTTGAACTAAATAAATGAACGAATGAAGGAATAGGTAGTGAAGAAGTGATAATTGAGAAGAGATGAATGAAGAGTGAGAGCAGTGAAGAGATAGGGATCAGAAGTGAGTGAAAATCAGTAGTGGGAAGTAATTAGTGTAGACGGAGATTAAACAGTGAATTGAACAGTGAGGAATGAGCAATGCGGGGTGTGAAGAAGTGAGTAGTGAGTAGTGTGGAATTTTCTGTGCAAAGTGAAATATAAGAAATGAGAAGGAAAAAGTGAAGTATGAGGATTGTGATTAAGTTTGGAGTGAGAATTGAGGAATGAAGTTCGCCAAATCTTTCTGAAATTCCTCAAGGAAATATATCCAGGATTTGAACTGGGCTTTCTTCTGGTAAGCATCCTGGATTTGTCTAATGGAATTTTTAGCAATTACTTCTTCTTCCTCCAGATACGTTTTCTAGTAGTCCTGCAAAATCTTGTAGTATATCCTGTTGGGATCCCTCAAGGAGTTTCTTCGGTTTTTTTCTTCCTGATCTTGTTTGAGTGTTTTTTTTAAATTTCTTCTTTCCTGAGGATTTTTCCAAAAGTTGTCTTGAGATATTTCTGAATTATTTTCAGGTTTTCTCAAGGAGGTCCTTCTACAATTCCTCCATATATTTTATCTGGCATTTCTTCAGAAATCCATTATCTCTCGAGGAATTATTTTCTCAAGGAGATTGTTTTGAAATTTTCTAACGAACTTTCTTCTGGGATCCCTCTAGTAGACCTTCCGCGAGTTCTTCTGTAAATCTTAATAAGATTCCAAAAATAACTTTTTGATAAAAGCTAGAAAGCATTACTGAAGGAACTTTAGGAGAATTCGAGGAGCAATCCCAAAAGGAAGTCCTTGAGTGATTCCAGTAAAAAATCCTTAAAGCATCTGAGTATGATCTTCTTGAGGAAGCAAAAAAAAAGTAATTCTCAAAAGTAATAACTGAGCTTAAGTGGAAATTCTGGAATGGATGAATGACACGAGCAAGTTTAGGAAAACTCCTAGAAATATCTTCTAAAGAATTCACAGAGGAACCTTCTTGAAGAATCCCAAAATATACACCTTTAGGAATACTAGAAACTATTTTTGAAAAACTCCTTTAACCCTTTGGAGACGGAATTTTCACCTTTCTGGATGCAACCTCGATGGTCTAGAACACGTTTGTGATGGTCGATTTTTCGACTGGGCACATATGACCCATCCATCCCCAAAAGTTTATAGGTCTACTGGAGGAATGATCCCTAGGAGATATACCCAAGTAGTACACATGCTCTACGACTGTACACGCAACCTTTGCCTGACTGAATTTGGCCATATAAAAATTGCATACACTTTTCGAGAACATGCGTGCTAAGTATCTAACTGATATTTCCTCAAGAACTCTTTCACAAATGCCTCAAAAAAAACCTGAAACTCTTCTAGAAGATCCTTCTGAGATTCCTTAAAGATTTCTTTGTTGGTGTACTCCTGGGCTTCCTTCTGGTAACAGAATTCCTCCACAACTCTTCAATGATCATTTCAGAAGTTAATTCCAAGATTCCAAAAGGAAATCCTGGAGAAATCCTAGTAGTAACTTCTAGAGGGATACCAGAGCTCCTTGAAAAAGAATGAGAACGAACTTCTTCAAGGAATTCCGAATGAAACGTCCGAAACGTTCAGAAGTACTGAACAATACTGAATACTGAATACAGAATACTGATTCAATATCCCAGTGTCGAAAATTCAGACAAAAAGTAGATCTCGTTTTAGCCTTTCTCATACACCAAAGTGTACTGAACGGCTACATGGTTACTTAAAAATAAAGGCTCGGAGGCTCAAGTCACATATACCAATCGAATCAGTTCGATGAATTGAGATGATGTCTGTGTGTATATATGTGTGTGTGTATGTCTGTGTACAAAAAAGGTCACTCACTTCTAAGGTAGTCCCCACTGGCCGATTTTTCGGATCGTAGCTTGAATCTAACCCGAATTTTACCGCATTGTTTGCTAATCAAAATGGTCCGGATCGGTCAAGGCGTTCCGGAGTTATGACCATTTCAGTGATCCGGACCAGCACCGGTAGAACTGGTCGTGTATAAAATTGAACCGAGTCTCATCATACGACACATCAAATTGCAGCGATTTTTGTAAACTTTAGCATGGTTGACGAATTTTGTGTGGAATCGTGGACACTGGAGATCAGAAATTTCACGATGTCGGCCCAAAATTCAAGATGGCGGCCTAATAATTAAAATTCAAGATGGCGGTTGTTTGATAGTTTTAGGCTCTAAAATCATGAAATATGGATATAATTGGTGAGAGGAAGATGTCTGGAGCCCAAAAATAGTGACCAGAATATTTAAGATGGCCGTATAAAATCCAAGATGGCGGCTCAAAATTCAAGATGGCGTCTATTTAATGGCGTTTTAGGCCCTAAAGCCATGCAATACGGGTATATCTGGTACAGGGAAGATGTCTGGAGTCAAAAGATAGCGACCAGAATTTCCAAGACGGTGGTCCAAAATCCAAAGTGGCGGTCTAAAATTCAAGATGGCGGCTGTTTTCTGATGTTTTGGGCCCAAAACCATGCAATATGGGTATATTTTGTATGAGGAAGATGTCCGGACTCCGGAGTCGAAAAGTGGCGACCAGAATTCCGAGGAGAGAGTCTAAAATCTAAGATTTTTTTTTTTATTCTTAATCACTTAACCTAATTTACAGCTCTATTGTCCACCGGGGCACTACGTGAGCAATTTCAATTGACAGCTGCACTTACATTTTTGTACAGCGCCTAGATTCTATTCTACTTTATCGAACTGGTTGCCTTTCTGCTGCTTTCACTTTTTCTACTTTATACCTAGTAGAATGATGAGCACAAGGATGATGATGGATGGCCGTTGTTCCTTTCCAGTCCGATTGGGGGTCCATTATGAGTAGCAGTTCGCCGATGTCCAGGTATCCGGGTTCGTTTGAGCCATGGGGCTCAGAAGAGGGTCAGTGTCAATTGTTCTCGGGGGAAAAGCAACTGACGAAAAATTGCAAGTGCCGGGGCTGGGAATCAAACCCATGACCATCCGCATATGAAGCGAACGTGTGACCAACTACGCCACGGGCCCCGGATAAAATCTAAGATGGCGGCTCAAAATTTAAGATGGAGTCTGTTTATTGGATTTTTAGGTCCTAGAACCATGTAATATGGCTTTAATTGGTATGGGGAAGATGTCTAGAGTCCAAAAATGGCGACCAAAATATCCAAGATTGTGGTCTAAAATCCAAGATGGCGACTCCAAATTCAAGGAGGCGGCTGCTAATGAAGTTTCAGGCTCTAAAATCATTTAATATGGGTAAATTTTGTACGGGAAAGACGACTGTAGTCAAAAAATGGAGACCAGAAATTCCAAAATGGCGGCTCAAAAATCAAAATTGCAGCTATTTTTAAGAGTTTCAGGCCCAAACATCAAAAGCCAGATAAACGATATGATTTCTTGTGCCATGGAATGGAGTTTTGTTAAACCTATGAAAGTGCGATATTCATCAACATGTCACTTGAGTTTTGTTGAAATGGTTTTTCGAAGGCACGAAAAAGGTGCCATCACCGATAGGTGGGTTAATTAGGGTTTATCGTATTAAAGACTGCGTAGGCGTTCAAATCTCAAAATTACCTCTCCAGTTGATCTGCCAAAAGCAACAACCAATATCAAAACATCAAATGTGAAAACAACAGAAAAACAAGTACTTAGTAGCTAACCTCAATTCACCCTAGATCCGGTCCTGCGTGCTCCAGCGATTCAGGACTCGGTCAGGCTATACTGTAATTCGAGAGAGATTAACCAGCCAGTTCGGGTTTTGTCCCATTTGCTGTTCGATTCATTGACTCAAAATTCTTTTCATCCACCAAGGAGGGGTGAACATAGGAATAAAGCAGAAAAACAACACTATAGAACACGCAGAATGTACTACATAGTAGATATGTAGGTAGGTGCGTTTGTGTCACCAGAGAGATTCCTTTGTGAGCTGCGCGTTGGTTACTTCTCAGGTTCCTCCTCGAAAACGGAATTAATCCCCCAGGGCGCTGCTGATGCAACAGGATCGAGGCAGAAACGCTCCGCGCCGCCGTCCTCGATGGCAGTCAAACGCTTAATTGTTTGTTATTCCTATTGACGTTGTATGTGTATGTTGTATACACTTTGATGTTGATTTTCCCCCTTCTGGAAGCCCTTGAACGCCCTTGTCGTTACGGCAAGACGCGTTTCTCCGAGAGCATTGTAAGTGGCTCGATTCTTTGCTGGATTTGCTTTCAATTTCGGCAAAACGGGAAAAAGCGAAAGGAAGCACCCATTTGACGACGTTTAACGTTTCCTTTCTCTGTTTCCCTGTCATCAAACCACTTGAAAAGACGTTAAACAGTTTTTTTTTCGGCTCGCCGGGGTTGCTTTCGATTCTGATTTAGGATCTTCGAAATGGCTATGTTTTAGAGAGTTCTCGGTGAAAGAGCCTCTAATAATAGTAATAAAACTGTTGTTGCTTCCTACTCGACGGTCTTCCTACGGAACAGATGTTAGCCGGCCTTATCTGGCTGTTGAAGTGCGGCAATCTGTAACAGTTTTTGCGCTGCATCGAACCAGGAAGGGGAAGCGTACGGGGTTGCTGCCACCCTAGTGCGTAACACGAGATCACCACGTATTACACAAGATCTGACATTGGACGAACAATGCGAGTGGTGCCTAGAGTAGAGTACGACACAACGACAACTGTTGTGGTATGGCATCGTCGAGCAAACGAAACACGATAATCGTGTCTAGTGTGAAAATTAGCAGTCTTCTGGATTTGGAAACATGAAGGGACGCTATCGGAGATCAACGTGCGGTGCGTAGGAACGCTGCTGAGCTGTTGACATGACATTGAAATTGGCTGCGAGCTGCGAGATGATCCGTGTCCAGGTCCGTCACCAGCCCGGGTGATTTGCGTAGGTCTTGCTGGGTTGTAACTAGTAGACATACCGTCGCGTCGCGCACAGCAGCTATTCTGCTGATGATCGCAATCCTACGCAATGCCACGTACTTGATTCCGGTGGAAAAGGTTATGTAAAGTTTGTGTGAAACTTTGCTGATGCAGGCGTGTGGAATGATAATGAAGTCAGTTTCATTAGAGTTAGTTTTAGTTCAAACTTATTTAATGCTGTTGAGCTACACTGAGACAAAACAGGACATGCCTTAAGTTAAAAGACTGTTGAAAAATAGATTAGCAAAGTGCTTTTGCTCCACAAGACTAAAACCAGGACTAAAACCAAAAGCAGAAAAGTGTAGGAATAAAAACCCGCAACAGACCCCAGCAGCAGTCCGAAAACCTCTGATTTATGGCCCATATAAAATCATTTATTAATACGTATTGATACGCTTTAATAGGTTTTGGCAGGGCCTCACCGACGATCCTCACGTTAGCCACGACTAGACAAAATCTACAATAACCCATGTTTTTTTTTTGTTTCCAGACACCACGAATGACGACAAACCGATGAAACGGGTGCAACATTTTGGGTTTGATTTTCCGTTTTTTTTTTCGGGTCGTTCTCAACCTTGATGGACCTCTTGCTTGAGAAATTTATATTGCGGCATTAAAGAATAAAACTGTCATCGTCGCCTCGTACAATAGAGTAGGAGAAAAAGATCCAGACGGGATTCTTTCATCCCGGTTCGTCATCATCAGTCGGTGTCGGTGGCCATAAACGAGTCGCCGGAGCCTTTGGACCTCGTGCTTCTCCTACGACGGCGAGGTCCGTTCGTCAGCTCGAGACGCTAGACACATCTAGTCGAAGCGTTCGGGGTGGCCGCAAAAAAAGGCACAATTCAGTATTGTGCGGTTGGACGCAATCTTTCTCTAGGGGCCGTTGATGGTCTCCGGCAGTCAGTAGAGTGGTAGCCAGTCACCGCGCCGTGTGGCTGTAGGCCGTGTGACAAGATTTATAGCTTTTAATTGCCTTCTGGTAATAAAGTTGTACTACGGGATGGCTAGATGCAGGAGGAGGCGTAGAAGAGAGATGCGCTGCATCCCAGGTAGTCAGTCAGTGTGGTCAACCGCATGCGAATGCCGCTGCCGCGGTGGACCAAGATGGGACCAGTTGGAGGCAAATCACGCGAGAGGTAGCCTTAATTTGCTGGTCAATTAGGACCATTCCGATGATGTGGTGGTGGCGCTGAGCTCCAAGAGTGCTTCGGTGCGATAAACAAATCGAAGTGAGGAGATAAAATCGCGATAAAAATATTCTCACGGTCGGATTTTTCCGCTTCGATTTGTGTGCTCTCCGTGTGTGTCGATGTCGAACTCACGCAGATGCGGACCGGGGATCGGAAGCCGGTCCAACCGGTCGTCGGTCGTCCCATCATCATCGGTTGTCGTCGTCGTCGTTTTGGTCGCGTCGCGATCGGTCGTCCGTTCGTCGTCTATCGCGCAAGCTGATCAATCTTTGTTCCGCCCGGCGATGCGACGATGATGAGGACTTCTGTAGAGGAGTTAGACACGGCTGCCGAGCGAGAGCCATATCTAGATGGATGGCCGGCCACTTGATGGCGGGTGGTGGTGGCACTTGGGTCTTGTGCTCTTGGATGGCTGGGACCACACGGTTGCTCGATTTTCGACGAGTAAATGATGAAATTAAGAGGTAGATAAGCACCTCATCGGGGTGGATGAGAAGCGATTGGATTGGAAGCGAAGAGATACTGGAGGATCTTTTAAGAGGATTTTCACTTCTTGTGCGTGCATGAGAGTAATCTGGATGCAGTTGTGATGGGATCTTGAGGTACAGTGACCCCACAATTTATGAATCGGCAAAAATGACCACAGTTTATGGATCACTCCATTTGATCAACATGGTGATTCATAAATAGTGTACAAAAATTAAGGTGATTCATCGGTGTGGGGTCACTGTATAATGGAAATAGAAATACTGGTTACAGTAATCCCTCTTTGAAGCCTTTGGATCTGGACTTATGGAGACTAGCTTTGATTGAAGTGGGAATTATTGAATCAGGTTCGATGGAAGGTTCAGATAGACATTGAACGGTGGCTCAAAAAGGTAGAAGCAAAATGTAACACTTATGAATGAAGATAGTGTCCATTGCACTAGAACCTTTCTCTGTATCGCATTTTCATTTTTTTTTTCTGAACCTACTGGAGCATTAACAACTGTTTCTGCAGGAAGCCACAACTTTTGGTAAAAAGACCAAAGACAACACATATATCACCCAGCGGCCTAGTGGAGAATATTCCGAATGACGAAAAGTTTTCTCCGACTGGAGCGCGAATCGAACTCACACTCCGAGACTCTAAACGACTGACCCCTCTAACCGCTTGGCCATAGAGCCCACAAGTAAGAGTTTCAGTGCTCAATCATATCAGTAAATAGAATGCAAACTTTGGATATCAAAATATCAGCATAGCAATATCAGAGAAAAAATAGAAAAAAAATAGCTTAGCGCAAGTGAAGCGCCTTTTAGGAGAGCATCATTTTTAAATTAGAAAAACATTTCAAAAATGTTCTATGAAGGACCATTTGAAATTAAAAAAAATCTGAATGAAAATTCAATGCGAATTCCGGATTACGAAGCGGATCTGGTGTGAACCCGTGGCTATCACGCCGAAGGCCTGGGATCGAATTCTACTCCCGACACACTCACAAAAAGATGAGTTCTTTCTTCGTAAGGGAAGTGAAGCCGTGGATCCCGAAATGTACTGGTCCCGGTCTAAAAATCTGGCAAATACAGATGAAAAAATAAACTCCAGATTGGACCTCTTATCAAAATAGATCATCGCGATGCCTTCCTGGAATCAATAAATCATGTAGAATTTGCCAGAAAACAAGGTGCAGTAATAGTCTAGGCAGCGTTTAGGTCAATTTAAGCAATATCCCTGGCTTTTCGTAAATTTCCAGTCTGTTTTAGGGGAAAGAGGGGCATAACGCCCCGGCTAAGCATATGTGGTCATAAGCCTCAAATGATGCTTGTTTTAAGGAAGTTTTTTGCCTTTGAGAGCAATTTACTCCCTTACCTAATTGACTTCAACTTTTGGCCCGCGTACCCACAAAATTTCCCATTCAAATAAACAATTCAAAACAGTGTTACTTTTTAGGTGCCGGAAAACTGCAGGAGGCAAAACGCTTTTTTGGGTGAGGCAAAACGCCCGCTGGCATTTCCCGCTTTGACTTGTTGTGAAATACCAAGGGGCTCCATCGGGAGGAGTAGGAGGCGCGTGGTGGTTTAATGGGTTGATTCCATATAACCAGCGCGCAATGTCTTAATTTCTGTGCGCTGCAAATTAGGGAACCTTTCCAAATGTGTAAAACCGTCGTTTTTCACGCTTTTCTTTCGACAATACCAGCCATTCTTGGGCTTAACCTGCTCGGTTTTAGTACTAGTTTGCTTGCATCCAACGGAAACCTCCACAATATTATGAAATCGCGTGAAGGCGTTTTGCCCCCGGGAGGCGTTATACCCGCAGTTCCCCTACTTAAACTTTAACACCAAAATAGTTTTGAATTAGAAAACAGCTTCTCAGAAAACTGACACCTTCTTGGATGTTTGTTTAATTCATTCCCAGGTCTTTTCTATATTCTACTTAAAAACTTTGCCTGATTTCAGGAGATCATCGAACTGGTAGGTGATCGTCTCTTTTCCTGGAAACACACGATGAAACACGAAGCTTGGAATGCATGCATTTTTGTTCTAATCCTTACATTCCCATTCAGTGCTACATTTGTTTGTGTTTGTGGCGTCATACAGTAATACTGAACTAATTGACCATCACTCGAGCCAAACTTGATGAAGGTTCTTTTAGCAGTGAGCGTCCTGATACCTGCGTCTGATTGATGGTTACATTCGTTGGATTGCTATTGAGGTTGCAAAGAAACTCTACTCTCAAACGCATCGCTTTCTTTTGGAATGTTTCTTTATTTCTCCAGTGTTGCCACATTTACTAGAAAACCGCCCCAACAGATGATGGTGGTGCACAACACTATTCTTAGCTGACAAAAGGTTTAATTTTTTTACGATTTTCCCAAAACTGTAACTAATAGATAGTTCAACATATCGACAGAAGTCTAATAAGATTCTTGGAAAAACTACCATCGAGTTGTTTTTAGAGTAGGAAGCAAACGCAGAACCCATGAGAAATTTGCTGAATGTTGTACTTCGAATCCACCAAGGATCACGCCATGGAATTGTTAGAAGATGTAGGGAATTTCTAGAAAATGTTTAAGGGACTTCTAAGAAAGATTTTATTATAAACTGATTCAAATTATACGAAACTTATCGTTGATATTCAAGATTTGAAGTATTTATATCTCAAACAATCCCACCTTTGATCTCGTCAAGAATCTCTAAGGTATCGCAAACCGAATTTACCCAAGAATTCATTTAAAGTTGGCTAAGGAGTACATCGAAGAAATTATGATATTTTCGGAAATTCTGTTCTCGAAACTTTGTTAAGGGACGATTCTCAAATTCTGTTGAATCTTGTACTGAACTTAAAATTAGCTTCGAAACATCTCCCATCTAACTGAATCATACGGCTAAATATCAGTAAATTTATCCGATAAGAACCTCACAAGACGAAGTAAACCAAGATGCTCAAAATACCCGAAGTCAACAATGTTTCCGAAACATATAGAGAAACTTTGACTTCAGACGGCGTTTGGAGAAATCTTTCATGGGGAAACTTTGAAAAAATCCTGAACGTACCCCTGAAGTAGTTTGGACGAAAATTCGAAGAGAAGCCTACAGAATAAATCCATGCAAATCTTTGCTAACTCTTTGGGAAAATTTTCTCTAAAAGTCCTAGACAAATTTGGTTATGAGAAAATTATTGAAAATTTCTGCCAAAAATCTAACAAAAAATCATATTTTTCCTTAAAGGTTCTTTTAGACAATTTCTTCTTAACCACAACAAAATATTAAAAACTTTAGCGCTAAAAAAGCATTCAATTTGAAATTTGTAAACAAAATTTAATAAAAAAAAAATAAAAATTTTAAAAATTAAGTTTTTTACGGAAATATCTGGATGTTTACCAAACATTTTTGAAGGACTGCATCAGCAATAGTGTAAGTGTAGAATTAGCTCAATGCTCAAATACACATTAATAAAAACAAAATAAAAAATCCCCAGCAATTTCTTCCGAAATATCTAAACTATTTCGGAAGAAATTGCTGATGATTTTTTTTGTTTTGTTTTTACTAATGAAGAATGCAATTGGAAAAAAAATCAGTATTAGTAGCACAGGAACTATAAAATAAGAAATCTAAAACAATCAGTATAATCAAACACATCTCTTGGGAAATTCTCCAAAAATATATTAGGATTCGGATTATTTATTTTGGAATCCCATTCTAAATTCTTATATAATTATCATAGGCACAAATCTGACGAATGATGCAATAAACATTATCATATTTGTTAATTCTGGCATTTCTCACCGAAATTATTGCAGTATTTTCACTATACAGTATTTCTCCGAAGTTTTCGAAATTTCCGGAAAATTGTTCTGAAATACCTCTCACAGAGTTTGCCAGTATTGATGAAGGAAATATCTGCGCCTCTTTTGAATTCTGTTGGAAAATCTCGTCACATATTCCTCTAATCTCTACCTGTTTTACCACAATTTTTTTAAAAATATTCAAATTCTTATTTTTTCTGTTTTGCAGCCTTTTTTTCTTTTTTTTTTTTGATTATTTTTTTATTTTTCTATTTTTTTATATTTGTTGGTGTTTGAGAATTCTCTACTTTTGCAAAAGAAAAAATCTGTTCACTTATTCAAGATTCGACTTCAACTCCAATTCAAATTATTACCAAATAATACGAATGTCGTAAACTTCTATCAACGATCAAAATATTGAATGCATAATTACGTGCAGATTTCGAGACCATGCTTCGAAAAATGTTAAGTAGACCAATTTAGTACTACATAAGTGACCCGATTTTGTCAGCCCCTTTTCGGAACACATGTTTTGCTCTCTGCAAAAACTTAAACATTTTTTCAAACATTTTTCCCTGTATGTTCTGCATCTCAGTTGTAGGTTGATGATAAACAATAATAAATTAATTAAAGTTTGACTGTAAGATAATGAGAACAAAAAGTTTATCGCAAAATGGGGCTGACAAAATCGGGTCCTTACTGTAGATGAAAATCGAATTCTGATGTTTTTTTAACCTTCCTTTTGCATCACGTTGGCAGCAGCTCGCTTATATTCAAATATTTTCCTTTGTTGTCAACCAAATTTCGATGTCTTTGAATAGAAAGCTGTATATTATGTTTCTATAATCTGAACAAATTGTGTTTGTTGCGTCAGATTGATGGAAGTTAAAATATTGATGAGATTATGGGACGATCTCCTTCAAATTTAGCGGAACTTTCAAAATATTGCGAAGATTTGGATTATTTTCACAAAAAATAGAAACACTTTCCCAACGTTCATTTGAAATATCCGATGTTAGTTATAATAAAAAAAAATCTCCTCAATCAGAACACTGGTTACGAAGAATGAGGTGTATGAAGGTAGCAACTTTACTTAAAAATATTTAGAACAAAAATCTAAATCGTCACTCTTGGAAGTTAAAAAAAAATTAAAACAAAAATTCCAAACAAAGTTAAAAAAAATAGAGGAACGTTTTCTTTTTAGAAATTTTCTTACATAGAATGTTTGCTTGAAATCCTAAGGGATTTTCAAAAGCCTGTATAAAACTCATGTTTTTTGGATTTTTGACAAATTATTTTTTTAGATTCTCCGAAAATAACTATGCAGTATTTGTCAAAAATCCAAAAAAACATTAGTTTTATACAGGCTGTCGACAATTTGAGCTTCGGTCAGAGCCTCTCAATAATCCAACGATTTGAGCAAAGAACTAGAGACATTAACATAGTGATTCCAACCATATCCTCTTCTTCTTTTTCTGTATGGCTCTACGTTCCCACTGGAATTTGGCCTGCCACTCTCCAACTTAGTGTTCCATGAGCACTTCCACAGTTATTAATTGGAGGGCTTTCTTTGCCAGCCATTGCATGAATTAGTATATTGTGAGGATCTGGCAGGATCTTCAGAAGGAAATTAAAAAACGTTTCACCGAATTGAGAAACAAAAATTTTGCAAATAAAGTTTCTCAATTAAACCCCGGCTCTAAGCCGTTTTGGAAATTGACAAAAATTTTGAAAAAACCTCAGAAGCCTATTCCTGCGCTGAAAGAGGATAACAAAATATTATTAACTAATTCTGAAAAAGCACAAAAACTTGCCAAACAGTTTGAAAGTGCGCATAATTTCAGTATAGGTCTCACTAGTCCAATAGAACATCAGGTTGCCCGCGAATTCGAAAACATTCTCAATCATGAGAACATTTTCGACAATTCATTGGGCACTGATTTGGACGAAGTGAGATCTATTATAAAGAAGTTTAAGAATATGAAAGCTCCGGGTGATGACGGAATTTTCTATATTCTCATCAAAAAACTTCCAGAAAGTTGCTTATCATTTTTGGTTAATATATTTAACAAATGTTTTCAGTTAGCATATTTTCCTGAAAAATGGAAAAATGCTAAAGTTGTTCCAATTTTGAAGCCTGACAAAAATCCTGCCGAAGCTTCTAGTTATCGTCCAATTAGCTTACTGTCATCTATCAGTAAACTTTTTGAAAAACTTATTTTAAATAGAATGATGATTCATATTGATGAAAATTCTATTTTTGCCAATGAGCAGTTCGGATTCCGCCATGGTCATTCGACTACTCATCAACTTTTACGGGTAACGAATTTCATTCGTTCCAATAAATCTGAAGGTTACTCCACTGGTGTAGCACTTCTTGACATAGAAAAAGCATTCGATAGTGTTTGGCACGAAGGCTTGATCGTAAAATTGAAACATTTTAATTTTCCACTATATATTATTAAAATTATTCAAAATTATTTATCGGATCGAACACTTCAGGTAAATTATCAAAATTCCAAGTCAGATAGATTACCTGTAAGAGCTGGTGTTCCACAAGGCAGCATACTGGGACCAATCTTATACAATATTTTTACCTCCGACTTACCTGATTTGCCACAGGGATGTCAAAAATCGTTATTTGCAGATGACACAGGAATCTCAGCCAAGGGGCGAAGTTTGCGTGTCATTTGTAGTAGATTGCAAAAAAGTTTAGATATTTTTTCTTCTTATTTGCAAAAATGGAAGATTTCTCCAAATGCTTCCAAAACTCAACTTATCATATTCCCACATAAGCCAAGAGCTCTTTATTTGAAACCCTCAAGTAGACATGTTGTCACTATGAGGGGAACTCCAATAAATTGGTCGGAAGAAGTTAAGTATCTAGGGCTCTTACTAGATAAAAACTTAACTTTTAAAAACCACATAGAAAGCATTCAAACTAAGTGCAATAAATACATTAAGTGTTTATACCCACTTATTAATAGAAAATCAAAACTTTGTCGCAAAAACAAATTTTTGATTTATAAACAAATTTTCAGACCGGCCATGTTGTACGCTGTCCCAATATGGTCGAGCTGTTGCAATACCAGAAAGAAGCAACTTCAGAGGATTCAAAATAAAATTTTGAAAATGATTCTGAAGTTGCCTCCCTGGTATAGCACTAATGAGTTGCATCAAATTTCTAATATTGAAACATTGGAACAGATGTCAACTAAAATCATTGCCAACTTTCGTCAAAAATCGTTGCAGTCTTCTATTGCTACGATTAGCTCTTTGTATAATTAATTTAAGGTGGGTTAGGGTTAGGATAAGTTGAAAAAAATGTATTTCTGACATGCAGGTGAAAAATAAAGCCTGCAAAAAATCTTAACTGCTACAGCAAATGAAATGTAATATGTTATTAATTAGTATTGATAATAGCTTAAATTTATTTCACCAAATTAGGATGATAGTGTGTTATAATACACAGAACACCTAGATTAAGTTGAAGAATGTAAAAATTGATTGAGATACTAATAAAGATTATTAAAAAAAAAAAAAAAAAAAAAAAAAAAAAAAAAAAAAAAAAAAAAAAAAAGTATATTGTGAGGCAAGCACAATGATACACTATGCCCAGGGAGTCGAGAAAATTTTCCCGACCGGAACGGGAATCGAACCCACCGTCTCCGGATTGGTGATCCATAGCTTTAACCACTATGCTAACTGGAGACCCCAACCATATCTTTTCCGTAAAATATTACACCAATAAAAACTGCCGATTGTCTAAAACAAATTCCTGAGTGTCCCAAAGTTCTTTCAAATGAATTAAAATTTCCTGATAATTTCAGATTTTGCGTGTATTTTTTTCAGGTGGTTGTTACTTTGGAGAAACTTATAGAAGAATTTATGTAAAAACATATAAAAACTAAAAACAAAATCGAATGATCATCCTCTGAAACAATTCTGAGAAGTCACTAGATCTTCTAGTACCTTAAAAATCTGGGAGAACTGCGTTAACCCTTTATAAGGCAGTGGCAACTATATTGCCACCTGCTGTTTGTATTTTTATCTGTGTTGTAACAATTTATTTCGAACTTTTTTTTTTGGTTTACGCAAAATTGGGATTACCAACAACGCCTGGTATTTTTTTTGTGCTAAACAAAGCTTTAACAACAATTTGGGAGCCATTTGTATTCTCAAAAATGGCTAAATTTGAACGCGTGAAGAAAATAAGCTCAAACTTATTGAAAAATTTTAGATTTGGTAAACATTTTAAGAAATAATCAAATTATGCGTTGACATGAGCTGAACAACACAGTTTATATTATGGGTTAAGCCCTAATCCACTCTAAAAAAATTTTCCGGCTTTTTGTCGAAGTAAAAAGAAGAAAAGTACCCTAAACGGGCAATGGCAAGAATATTGCCACCTCAAAAGCTCGTTTTTGCGGTTAACGGGCAGTGGCAACTATATTGCCACCTGGATTTTTGAGAGTTTCTTTCAAATAAAAATTGTTTTGTACATGTAATCATGTATATAATCATTTCCATGATAGTATGCGTTGTCAACTCTTCTAGTTTTATCGGCCTTATAAAGGGTTAACAAAGATTTGAAGAAATACTTATCCGTGGAATTTATTGAATCATTTTCTAAAGTAGCTACTTATAAAACTTAAAAAAAAAATCAATAGCACTTCAATCAAATTTCTGATAAAATCCTGTCGAGGTCTAGTGAGAATGCCTTGACATAATATGTATTTTTTAAAGGAGGAATTCCTGAAAGTAACTCGAATTTTACAGGATGAAGAAATTATACAAAATAAAACAGCTCGCGGAATAAAAAAAAACGATCCAGAAGACTAAAACACTTCGGAGCTTTACCAATATTTGTTCAAACAACAATGTTCTAGAAGAACTTACAGAAGAATTTCCAAGCCTGGAAAATTGGAAAACCAAACTATCCATAGATATCTTCTGTTAAATGTAATACAACTGCTTGTAAATAAAATTGATAAACTTTGTATGTACCAAAATTGTCCCAAAACAGATGTGAAGGGCAGGACATATTATGCCTTTTTTCTGAGTCAAAGCCCAGCAGACATTCCACTCCACAAAGCATTCACACGTTTTGGGTTTACCCAAAGTGACACACAATCACGATTCGTCCTCATTTGGAGACGCTAGATAAACTGCTGGTACGACCTGCACCAACCTCCACTGTGACTGTTCACTGCTGGAGTGGGAAGCAGTAGCAGTAGCAAAATGCCGCGCAATAGGTATACTTTGAACATAATTACGAAAGAGTAGCAGCTACGAGTCATCGGCGCACGTTAAACCAGGGTATGAATGGCGCTTATTGTTTCACCGCTGCGTTGCTGGTAGATAGATCTATGGGTAAACACGGAGTCGCGATCAGCTCCCCCAACGATCATTGGGAAAAAACGAGTGCAACTTGAAGCTATAGGTGGATGTTTGGTGGAGCTTTCAAATAGCGATTTATAAATGGCCTTTCAGTCTTCGTCGTTGTCGTCGTCGTCGTCGGTAGTCTTCGTCCTCATCAATGCGTCTCTCAAAAGCCAGGAGGGGCGGAAAAGCAAACAAACAGCGCAGCGCAACGCTGCGAAATGAATGGTTCGTGGGTAGGTGGGCTTCGGCAGCCAGCACAGCAGTGTGTGCAAATACGGCAGCAGTAGCGCGAGTGTGGGTGGTGGTTGACTTCAGGTGCAACTACTGGGCTGTGCTGAATGGCGGCAGTTGGCGCGGAGGTTTGCCGATTAGTGTGGGAAAGCTACTTTCCATCGTTGTTGTTTGTGCGCGGTAGTCGCGACTAACCAAAGCGGCTGTGACGACTGACTGACTGACTGTGGAGAGCGTGCGTTGAATTTAAATCAACCTGATTGGTGTTAATTGGATGTGAAAACATTTGTAGGGTTCCTGGTTGATCAGAGCGTGGTTTGTGCGCTGACAAGTTAATAATGGTGTGCTGAAATGGTTTGTTGGTGAAGATTACAATTGATTTGAACTTGTATGACTGAAAAAGTGTTTTTTTCTCCATGTGTCCCATCACGTGCAACTTTCTTCTTGGAATAGATCATCGCAAAATTGGCTTCACACTTCCAAATCAGTCCAATCGATGATGTTTGTATTCCAATTCATCTAAAGTACTCGTGCGTATTATCATCCAATTACTGTCGATCTGCTAACAAATTCAGCTGCCAATATCCGTATTTCGTACGTGCTTTGGCCCCTGTTTCCCCACCTGATTAGCATCCACTTACCTCGTTCAACGATCTTCCCGAACAGATTCTTCCCGCGGAGGAAATTCCTCGTCGAACAGTTCCACCGTCGATTCCGGAACTGATGCTGGCACTCGTTGATGGCCATGTTGGCACCCTTGGCAATGGCCGCCAGCACTCCCGGGTTCTCCCGTGCCAACCGACGCTGCTTCCGCCTCAGGGTGGCGTGGATCGCCGGGTCCATGTAGATCATCCCGTTCGCCAGCGGAGAAATGTTGTTCGGTTCTCCCGCCTTAGCTATTCCCCTGAAAGCAATCGAAGAAGAAAATCATCTGTTAAAACAATCCGAGCAGTGGAACACGGCAAGTGGAAGTTTGTTTTTCTCCGATATATCCAAATTCTTTCGGTCAACACTCGAACAATTCACCTGCCCACGTTTTGGAGTGGCAAGGCGAGGTGTTCGTTTGGAAAAAAGGCAGGTAAAAGGTAAACAGCGAACGGATCACCACCCGGAACGACGTCAGAAGATGGATGGATTAACTCTTCTCCTTGGACAGCGTCCGTTCAAGTTGAAGAACGATTCGGGCAAATATTGACCTAGGAAAGGACGCATCAAATTTCACACAATTCCGATCCGACATTGATTGGCCCAAGAATGGCAGGAAGTAACAAGTTTCAGTTTCAGTCAAGTCGAAGAATTTGGGAAATTTTGGTGTTCTTATTTGCACCGAAACGAACCCCTTCAGTCTTGACTCAAACTGCTCGAACCAACAGATTCGTGGACGCCGCGCAGTGGCGCTGATCACCCAAGCAAAGTTAGAGTCTCGTTACGAAATGGTTGTTGTTTTATGCAAATGAAGTTTGCTCACAAAGCTGTGTGAACTAGTTGTGAACGACGACGCACGACGCAATTGGGTGATAAATGGTAAACAAGCTACTGCGGGCCCATGCCCGGACCGGACCGCGACGCACTGGCGACACGACAATTCGGTGCGACAAATGTCTACAAAACGGTCAACTACCCACCACCACTTTGCGCTACAATTTCGGTAAGGTCGAACGAACAACGGCCAGTTCCTGGAAGCCGCAAAGGTGTGATTAACATTCATGCAGGAAAGTGGCTCATATTCCGGGGGTTTGGCATTCCTGACCACGCCAGCCACGCTTCATAACTCATTCGGTTAGTAATTTAATAATCATCTCGCGAGGCGGCGAAGAGTATGAAGACTGTACGTACACAACATAAGTACTTTTGGTGGTGCGAATAGCGGCGGTTGGTGGTCAGCAGGAAGCGAGGACAAATGGAACCACATCTTCGAGGTCTCTCCTCCGCAATCTCAGCTGCTACCATCACTGACTGTCCTCAACGCAGAATTGCATTAGACTGGTTCGCATCTTAGATATTGGAAACTTGTTTGGGTATCAAGATTGACTTGACTTGATCCTGGGCCAAAGTGTACTGAAAGGCTGATCATTCAAAAAACGAATTTTCGATAGAACACTCGGAGGGTCAAGTCACAAATACCAATCAACTAAGTTCGACGAATTGAGATGGTGTCTATATGTGTGTATGTATGTATGTATGTCTGTGCGCAAAAAAGTTCATCCACTTTTAAAGCACTTCGCATTGGCCGATTTTTCGACTTTTAACACGAATCGAACCAAAATTATACCGCATTGATTGCTATTAAAAATGATTCGGATCGATCAAGGCGTTTCGGAGTTATGGCCATTTTAGTGATCCGGACCAGCACCGGTAGAATTGACACCATCAGCATGCGACACATCGAACTGTGCCGATTGTTGTAACATTTAGCATGGTTAATGAATTTTGCACGGATAATTCCACGATGTCGGCCCAAAATTCAAAATGGTGGCTCAAAATTCAATATGGCGGCTGTTTAATGGTATTTTAAAATCTAAAACCATGCAATATGGGTATATTTGGTATGGGGAAGATGTCCGGAGTCCAATAACTGCGATCAGAATATCAAAGATAGAGATCTAAAATCCAAGATCCAAGAGTCTAAAAATAGCATCCAGAATAATCAAGATGGCGGTCCGATATCCACGACGGTGGCTGTTTAATGGAGTTTTTGGCTCTAAAACTATTCAATACGTGTATAAATGGCGGCTCAAAATTCAAGATTGCGACTTTTGATATGATTTCTGGATTTTTGTTGAACGTATGAAAGTTTGACATTCATTCACATGCCACTTGAATTTTGATGAAATGAGTTTTCGAAGGCACGAGAAAGGCGCCATAATCGCAGGGTGGATTAATATGGGTTTTTAATCTATATGAAGGCAAGGGTTACACCAACATTTCGAAAGTCCATGGTGCAGTTCCGAGACTGAACTATAATGCTCAAACTTCAATTTCCAATAAAATATATGAATTTTACAAAATATTACAACACAAATGTTGAGGGAAATCTGGAAAAGTTTGAAAGAATTGAAAATCTCTACAGATGCCTTAAAACTTCGTAGAAGTATGGAAAATGGATAGGTATGAAACTCCAAAAAATCTTTTCAAAAATTCAACATTTTTTTTTTTAAACTTCTGCACTGATTTAATTTACGTTCCATGATGAAACTCCAGAATTTTCTTAAATAAATAATACCAGGTAAATCGAAGTTCTGTTGAGTTGTTGAGAAATTTTATGAGTAAGAATTTTTCTGATATTTCCGAGTATTTTTCTAGAATGTTGTCCTTCCAATGTACTTCTTATGAGCTTTCTTCTTGATAACTTCCAGGGACATCGTCAGAATTTCCATATTCTAAATTCAAGATTTCTCGGAATGATTTTGGCAAAAAATCCCCCGAAGATTGCTCCAAGAATCCCGTTTGAATGCATTTCTGTCCACGCATTTCTTTGAAAATTTCTCCAGAATTCCAGAAATTTCTCAAGAAATTTCTCAAAATATTCATATTGAAACTACTGCACGAGTTTCTTCAGAAATTCGTTCGGAAATTTCTCCTGGAATTCTTTTGAAGATTGATTTAGAACATCTTTCAAGGATTGTTATGAAATCCGTGCATGTAATTATTGCTGATGTATATCATTAAAACTTGATGACATTTTTCTCATGAACATTATCAGAATTTCTGTCAGTAGTTTTTCCTTAGGATTTTTTCTGGAAATTTCTCATGAAATTCTTCTAGGAATATCGCCAAAGATTTCTTCAGGGATTCTAACGAAGATTTCTTTCAAAGATGCAGTTCCAGGAGATTTTTTTCACAGAGATTCGGAGATTCATTCAGGTGTTCTTTCATAAATTCCTCTAAGGGTTTCCTTCAGAAATTTAGTTTTTTTTTTTCAAAAAATATTTCTTTCATGGATTTCTAAAGTTTTATTTCAGGGATTCTTTCATATTTTTTTCTCTGTTGCTCCGAAGATACTCTCATTAATTACTGCATAAATTACTTCAGAATCTATTCCTGGGCATTTTTAAAGAAATCCTGATATGATTCGCAGAAGGTTCTCCTTTTCTTCCAGCTATTCTTTCAAAGATCCTTCAAAAACAATTTATTTAAAAAAATGTGATTTCAGCAAGCATTCCCCCGAAGATAACTCCAAGGATCCGTTTAGAACATAGGCTACCAAGCTTTCAGGTCGCGCGACCCCCTTTGGCAGCAGACGTAGTTTTCGCGACCCACCATAGAAATTTCCTCATTTGTTGTATGTTATAGTAAAATATTTTACTGTCCCTCACGACCCCCTGGACGAAGGCCGGCGACCTCCCTGGGGGGTCGCGACCCACAGTTTGGGAAACCATGCTTTAGAATGCATACCTGTTCATACATTTCTTTGAAAATTTCTCCAGGAATTCTTTTTGATGTTCCTTCCGAAATTCCAGGAGTTTCTCAAGAATTTTTCAAAATACTCATCATAAAACAAATCCCCGAGATTCTTCAGAAATTGGTTCAGTAAGTACTCGTGGGATTCTTTTAGGGATTTATTAGAAAAACCCTTCAAAGATTGCTCTGATAGTTCGTGCATGTAATTACAGTGTATCAAACAATTGTCCGTACAGCAATTTTTTGGTCAAAATAATTTTTCATTCAAATGTTTATAACTTTTTTATACGTCAATCAAAAACGCTGAAATTTTGACCAATCATGAATCATATATTAAGGCTCAATTGGTAAAATTTTGAGCGAGATCGAATAAGTTTTGTGAAAGTTATAAAACTTTTAGAAAAACTTATAATATTTTTGAACACATTTTTAAGACATTATATCTCAGTATGTACTCGATGAAACTTTTTCATTTTTTTGTGTGTTACAGCTGATAGCTAAGCCTTCCATATGCAGCTGCTTTTGAGGTTTTATATTCACTACAAAAAATATGAAAAATGTGCTTATGAAGTTGACGATTTTTAAAAATTTACCATATTTTGCACATATAATCTGCCAAACGTTTTCCACCAATAAAAGTGCTTTAACTGAACGAAAAATACATAGGACCTACTCTTCATATGAAGTTTAGTAGGTCCTATATAAAAATATTACATTAAGAGAGTTTCGAAACGTTGAAAACATTTGGCACTTTTATTGATCAAAATGTGATAAATTTCCAAATGACACTCTGAACATATACAGAATTTTCATATTTTTTGTAGTGAATATAAAACCTCAAACGAAGCTGCATATGAAAGCCTTAGATATAAGCTGTATCACAAAAAAAAAATGAAAAAGTTTCATCGAGTACATATCGAAATATAATGTTTAAAAAATGTGTTCAAAAATTTTATAAGTTTTACTAAAAGTTTTATAACTTTCAGAAAACTTATTCGATCTCGCTTAAAATTTTACCAATGGAGTTTTAATATGTGGTTCATGATTGGTCAAAATTTGAGCGTTTTTGATTGACGTATAAAAAAGTTATGTACATTTGAATGAAAAATTATTTTGACCAAAAAATTGCTGTACGGACAATTGTTTGATACACTGTATAGTTGGTGCATTTCTCTAACAGTTTTCGTTAGATTTTTCCCCAGGAATATTATCAGAATTTCTGTCAGGAGTTTTTTCTTAGGATTTCTCCACGATTTTTTCTGGAAATTTCTTATGAAATTCTTCTAGGAATACCTCCGGGAATTTCTGAAGCAGCTCCAACAAAGATTTCTTCAAAAGATGGAATGCCAGGAGTTTTTTAACAGAGATTTGGAGATTCTATCAGATATTTCTTCAGAAATTCATCGAAGGGTATCCTCGAAAAATTCAGACTTTTCCAGGAAGATTTTTTTGGAATTATTTCGAATACTAAGGTGTTTTTTTTTCTTCAGAAATTCATCGAAGGGTATCCTCGAAAAATTCAGACTTTTCCAGGAAGATTTTTTTGGAATTATTTCGAATACTAAGGTGTTTTTTTTTTCAGGCATTTAATATGAAATTATCTAGGGATTGTTTGAGGTTTATTTCAGAGATTCTTCAAAAATTATGTCCGGTGATGCTCCAGAAATTTCTCCGAAGAATCTCTCAACAATTCCTTCATAAAATACTCCAGAATCTATTCTTGGGTATTTTTCTTCGAGTTTTTATAGAAAACCTAATATGAATACCCGCAGGAGGTTCTCCTTTTCTTCTATGTATTCCTTTAAAGATCCTTTGATAATTATTTTTTCAGAAATTTGTGCAGAAGTTCTCTAAGAAAAATCCTCCAGGATTTTTTTTTATTTTTGCAGGATTTCATTTAGAAATTTTTCCTCCACGGTTTTTTCTTGGAATATTTAAAAAAAATATAAAAGAAATTTTTATACGAATTAACCCAGAGGTATCTCCAGGAGTTCTTCCAAAAATTCTTTCAGAAAACCCTTCAAGGATTCTTGAGAAATTTTAAGAACGTTTTTTTCAAAAAATCCACTAGTGCCTTAGTCTATAATTTCTGCGGAGATTTCAACAGAGAGAATCCTTTCAGAGTTCCTCCAGAAGTGTCTCATGATTTTTTTGGTTTTGGTTTAGGAATTAAGGAGGTATAATAGAAAGGGTTTTGAGGAATTTCCCAAGCATTCATCCAGGAATTCCTCCAGAGATAACTTCAGGAATTGTTTCAAGAATTTATGTCCAGGAATCTCTACAGAAAATGATGAAGTATTTCTTGAAAGAAGCTCAAAAGATATCACCAGGAGTTTTATTAAGAAGAGATCCCTTGAGACAATCATCGAGAGATTTTTTTAGAATTTCTATCAGAAATTGTTTCGAGATTTTTTTTAATCCCTGGAGGAATATCTTAACCAAAGACTGCATGAATCTTTGAAGAAATTCCATGAGATATCTGTTGATTAATATATTTGGCGAAGCCACGGTAGCAATTTCTATGAAAAATCCATGTAGGAATCTCTGCAGGAATCCCTGAAGGGATTTCTCATGGAGCTCTTATAAAAGCTATTAGAAGAATTTCCGAAGGAATCATTTTAGACGGATTTCCAAAAAACTCCATGAAAGAACTTTTGCAAAAAATCCATCACTGAAACTTCTGAATCGCCATAATTTCGAAGATATTTTTGAAAGAATCCCTGACGGAATATCAGAAGCAGGGATGCCAGATTGTTTTTATCAAAAATCTGTTTCAATACAGATTTTTCTGTATAGCCGTATTTGAGTGTATAGCAGACACCGAGAGGCCTAGATTTCAAAAAAAAAACTAACACAAATGTACTACTTTTTGACGACTTTTAATTAAAACTGGTATTTATTTTTCTAAAACATGTGTATAAATGTACAAATTTCCATAAATTCTTTAAAGTTTAAGCATCAATTTATAAAATTTTATTGAATTTATTGAAAATAACTTCAAACTTTCTGAAGAATTCTGTATCACTTTTTAAAAATCTGTATTTTCCTGTACTCTGTATCTTGTCTGTATAGAAGGTCAAAAATCTGAATAATACAGATAAATCTGTATATATGGCATCTCTGATCAGAAGGAATCCGAGCAGGAATTTCTAAATGAATCCCGGAGGAAAATTTTTCAGAAATCTCCAGTAGAACATCCGTACAAATCTCGGAAAGTACTTTTAAATGAATCTGTAGAGGAATATCTGATGAAATCCTTGGGGAACTCTTGAAGTAATCCCAGCAGGATTTTTTAAGGATCTTCTTGGCGAAGTTTCTTTATTTTTTTATTTTATTTATTTATTCAACGTCTTCAACTAATACTAGCTGTACAGACTTGAGTATGATCTAATATAAACTATCAATCTAGACAATTACATCCCGAACGTTACCATATTCATACAGCATACAAAAATATTACAATACAATATTCAATATTCAAACAACATAAAAATGATACATGAATCCAGCACAACTACTTCAAATTACAAATGCGATAAACAGCTCTACAATTCACAAAACAAGTTACGGTTTCCAAACGTTGCAGCGAAAATTTGTGAAGAAATTCTTGTAGGAATACTTGGAGAACGATTGGATAAACTTTGATAAAGATCTCTAGAAAGAAAAACTCTTGAGATATTTCGAAAGAAATCCCTGTCGAGATTTCAAGGAAACATTTCTGAATAAATTCCTAAAGGAATCCGTGTAGAAATACTTGAAGGTATCGTTGAAGGAAGTGCCTAAGATTATTTTTGGAAACACATATAGGAATACCTGGAGGAAGTCCTGAAGGAGTCTCTGTATGAACTTCTGCAGGATTTTGTGGATAAATCCCTGTAGAAATTGCCAAACATATTCTGGTGGGAAATGTTGATGGAATCCTTAGAGCAATTCCACAACAAACCTCTGGTGGACTGCTTATACAAATTTCTAAAGGAATCTCTGAGAAATTGTCTGAAGAAACCACAACAACGAATAGAAATACAAAAAGAAATACATGAAATAATCTTTGAAAGAGTTTCAAACATAATCCATGCAAAAAAAAAACTCCGAAGGAATTCCTGGAGAAATTGCCGAAAGGTTTTTTGAACGAATCCATAGCAGAATTTCGGGCGGAGTTTCATAAGGAACCCATGGAAATCTACATAAAAGAATTCTTAAATATGCATGAGAAATTCTGAGGGAGTCCATGAAGCAACTTTGTAAGCAATCCATAGAAGATGTCGTAATGGAGGAATCACTGGATAAATTTATGAGGAAATCTCATAAAGAATGTCACAGAATCTCTAGGGAGAGTTCTAAGGGAATCCCATTAAGGATTTCTGAAGGAAACTATGGAGGATTTTTGAAGAAGACTGTGGAAGATTTTCTAAAGAAATTTATCGAGGCATGTCTGGAGGAATAACGAACTATCGATTTTCTGAAGGTCGAAAGCATTTCTGAAGGTATCTGTGGATGATTTTTTGAAAGAATTTCCGTACGGAGTTTTTGAAGAATTAACGGGCGGATTCCTGAGGAAACCCATAAAGCTTTTCTAGAGGAGTTCCTGAGAAGCTTCTAGAGGTCCTCTAGATGTGATTCTGAAGGAAGTTCTTTAACGATTTCTGAAGAAACCTATAGTAGATGTCCCAAAAGAACTTTCAAAAAAAAAAAAATATCCTGGAAAACCTTCTGGAAGGAATTTCTGAAAGATTTTCTATGGGAATCCAGGGAGTAATTTCGAGAGGAATCCAAGGAAGATCTTAAAAGGAGTTGTTAAATTTAAATCTGGGATAATCTCTAGAAAACTTTGGAGAAAATTCTAACCGAAAGTTATTAAGGAATTACTGGAAAAACTGTGTAATGAATTACCAGAGAACCATTTTCTTCGCATTCCTGGCTGAATTTTTGTTTTATTCTCTGGGAAATTTTCTGAACCAGTCGCTTTGGGAATTGCTGTTGGATTTTTTACAGGAATCCATGGAGAAATTTCTGATGCTATCCATGCAATTGTAATTTTGAAATATTTTTATTCCCTGCAAAGTTGCTCAGACGTTAAAAACAGAATTGGTGATTCAACCATTTGTTGTTGAATTCGCGCTCGGCTGCTCTAGTTATTAATTGAATTCTTTGTCTCGGGATCCAAAGCAGATAAAAAAGTGTCATATTTAGCACACATTTTCAGAAAGTCAAAAGCAATCTGGCAATGCACCAATTAGTTGACAATTTCGCCACTATTTGACACTAGTGATGAATCATAGCTTTGAAGTGCTCCACCTCGTGATCCAAAGCAGATAGAAGAGTTTCATCTTCGGAAAAGTTTTTCAGGAAGTCAACAGCAATCCTTTGATTTACCAATAAGTTTAAAGTTCAAGTCGCCTTCCAGAGATGTCCCCGCACCACGAACCAGTCTAACGCGGTCCCGGGGTACGTGTGTGACAAAGTGGTATTGCCATAAAATCGCCCGCAATGATCATAAAAAGAGCGAACTGTGACTGACTGCCCGGTCCGAATCGGAACTCGGACCATCATCATGCGCGCCGCCGCTGCCACCGAGAGCATGTTGGGTTTGTTGAATGTTTAATAAGCTGCCACCACCGCGCCGCATCACGCCGTGTGACTGGAGATGACTTCTGAAATGACTGAAAAGATGCTGTGGCTGCTGGGGAAGATGCTCCTGGCGGCGGCGGCGGTGGCGATGATGGAACGATGGATGGCATTTTGTCGTTTGCGCAGTCCGCCAAAGTCGCCACAATTGGACAAAGTGTGAGCGCGGGTCGCTTTCGCAATGCGTCTCGTCGTGCAGATATGCGCGTACAGATTAGTGACGGTTGGGTGGCAGGCCTTGATGAGACTGTGGGATGGCGTTGACAAACCCCGTACGGGCGGCGGTGGTGGCGCTCTATCCTCAAATGGACATTTGGGAGATTGCAATCGCGCGTGGCTCTGGGACCTTTCTCGGAAGGTGAAAGAAAGTGAGGAAATTCAGATCGATGGCGCCTTCCGTAGAGACAGTTTCTTTTCCGCTGTTTTAACATTTGGAGTTTATAAGAATTTGGAATTCAATAAGTAATTTTATGCTTTGATACTACTTAAAATGTTCAAGTATCAATAGGAAACTACGGATGAAAATAGAAGTAAAAAACTAAATGGTGGAAGCGGCATAATGACGAACATTTAAATGTTAACCTCGGAACTGATACAAAAGCGTTCTTGCAGTTCTACGTATTCGTCAAACTGAAACTCCACTGTTTTCGCCTTTCAACATTGATGAACACACCCACCCAAACACACCATGCCAATTGTCGCCATTTACAAGCGCAAGTACTTGTTGTAACATTCCTCGCCAAATGCTTTCAGAATGACATCACGTACCATCGATTGACTCATCGAACGTCACTACCTCATTGCATACAAATAAGGCCATCGGCACCCCCTCAACCTATCAAGCTCATCGTTCTCCCCGACGGAAAATTATCTGCTCCTCAAAACATCTATCGTCAATCAAAGTTCCGAAGCTGTTAGTAGGCAATCTTTATGGCACACAGACTCATATTGATTCACGGATATATTTAGCCAAACATTTCCTCCCAGATGCACCGCACGAACTCAGCCAGCACCGACGGACGGGATCGAGTTCGATGATATCACACCAAATTATGTCGTTAAACACACTAACGTAGTAGCTACCTGCTTAATTTATGTAAACCTTCCGAAAACTTCACCATTAAAAAAGAGAGCCCATTAGCTTCTCCCTCCCCATTAGGCACTCTGTTTTCCCGTACCATCACCACCATCGCGCAGGTTAATCGCTGGAAGTTGGGTTTACGTCATTTTTTTTACGACGGGGTCTTCTGTTTCTGGCTGGTTGTTTCGATACTGATTAATTGGATATTTATGGACCACTTGCTGATTGACGGACTGACTGACTGACTGAGTGACTGACTAGATCGAGCAGGGGTTACACGATGTGGATGGGTTCAAAATGTGAACTCTCGTGAGATGCAATAGCCAAGCTGACGTCCGAACAGGATGCTGAATTAGAACCACTTTGAGATTTAAATTTACACGTATATACATTGGAAAACGTGGATATTGGGGCTTGCGTTTGATTCACAATAGGATACACTGCACATGCGAGAAAATTTTTGCAAAAAATACGAGAAGTACTTTCAAATAAAATTATCAAGGAATGTGTGATGGATGATCATGCTGAGGGAGACGGGTTCCATTCCCGGTCGGTCCAGAAACTTTTTGTAAGGGAAATTTCCTTGGCTTTCGTAGGCATAGACTATAATCGTGACTGCCACATGTCAGAGGAAGCCTTCAATTACCTTATACATATGGGGAAGTGCTCATAGAACAATAAGCTGACAAACAATCTTTGTCACAGTACGCCAAGAAAAATAATAAGAAAAAGAATAAGAAGTTTAGTAAAAAAAAACTTGTTATCACTAAGTACGTAATTGAGATAAGCATTTGCAAAAAAAAAATAGCAATCGCATTTCGGTAGGATTAGAACCTACGACTCTTCATTCATCAGGCAGGTGCTCCAACCAACTATACCACAAATCTGAATAAGTGTATGTGGAACAGCAAAGCATAATTAATCGAAACCCAAATCATGATCATTCATTGTCTATCGCAATTTTGCATTTCTTCCGGTTTTGAAAGTAATCTCTAAATGTAGGGGAACAAAGCCCAAAATGCCAAGATGGGGTAAAATGGCCCAACTCATAAAATCATTCCTGATTGGGACTTGATCACTACTATAGGTGAATGGTGTCAAGATATGTTTGCATCGAACATTCTTCTAGAAGCTAGGCCATCAAACCCACGAAAAATCTTTTGATTTCCCAATGAAAATTGGCAACTTCCGGTTTTTCGTGCTTGCAATTAAGGTTTTCTGGTGATTTTATTACCAGCCAAGTGTTTCCATCGAGATTAAGGCACACATGGAGGCGCATGGTTGTTGATGTCTACGCTTTCCATGTTCGATGGGCTTTTAGATTGTAGTTTAATCAAAAAGTTTACTGAATAAAGTATTGCTGTGTGCATTCAAAATGCAAATGTGGAAGCACCAAATGCGGTAAGGTTTTCTAACAAGTAACCCGATGTCAGTTGAAGCTTTCGAATCCTAGGTTGGCGGTGATATGAACTATGCTGCCGTAATTCTGCAAAGTGACGTAAGCGACATTGATAGTTTTGGCCCATTTTTTGGTTATTATGCATAAAACTCTTGCTGATCCTCTAAGTTTCTTTCCATAGATGATAGATTACGATTAGATCTTGCATTCTAATACAGCAAGCCTACCACAGTGTTATTTTTATACCAGATATTTTGAATGGCGCTTACGTCACTTTGCAGAATTACGGCAGTATGGTTGCTACGTTGCCTTTGGTAACATGTGTTACCGCGTTTGAAGCGCATTTGGGCACCGTTTGCATCTTGAACGCACACAGCAATAAAGCTCGCAGACGCATACCAAAACCGTGAGAGAGCTGTGAGCACAAGGTGAGTATGAATTTCACGAATTTTACTCACCTCGTACTCACAGCTCTCTCACAATTTAGGTATGCGTCTGCGGCCTTTACTTTATTCGGCAAACTTTTAGATTAAACTACAATCTAAAAGCCCTTCAAACATCATTTTTTGATAGCATGCTTCTGGACTGAGATAGAAGCAAGTGAGTATCACTCTTACAAGTGAGTATTCCCAACACTGTCTACGGCCTTCGTAAGCAGCAGAAGTCCCATAGCTTGCATACGAAGACAAAATTCATGTCGTTAAAGACAATCCTTTCGGTTGCTCTATACACTATCAAGACATGTACATTCAAGAAGTTGACCAGAGTGCGTTTAGGGTCTTGGAACGTAAGGTGCTGCGGTTTTGTCACGTCGCAAGGATTGCGGAAGAACGACAGCCAGTACAGTACCAGGGCGATACCGACACCTCCGTGGAAGGCCGCGTTCAAGATGACTTTTTGCTGTTGTGAGGACATAAGAGCACTCAATATCCAGGGGGACTAGAAACGATGGGGTCAAGACCGAATCCAGTGGAGAAAAATACTTCTACCGCCGTAGATTCAACGAAGCTGATTGATGGGGTTAGAAGAAAAGGGGTGTTAATGACAAAAACTCACTTTCGAGTAAATGAGGTTTAAAGTTTTTCACCAATTTTCAATCCCATACAAAATGTATGGAGTTTCAAAATCGACCCAATTTTCTCCGAATCATTGTAATTTTTCTAATCATCGTAAAAATAATCTTGAAAAAGTTTTTGAAAGCTTGAAATCTAAGAAATTCTTCGATATGCTCAGCTCAAAATCGACAAAATGGTCACATGCATCTGGGCTCCTCAATTGTAGCCTCGAAAGTATTCAAGTCAGCATGTGCCTACCGTGGATTTGATCGCGAAATTGGAATTTTTAACACACGTTGCACTAGCTAGACTGCTAGACTACCACCAGCGGCCAACGATGGTGGCTAGTTACGCGAAACGATTTGCTATAAAACCTAATTAATTTATCAAACGGCTAGTAGAACCTGAGACCCACTCGCTCGATACCTAGTTGATCTTTCATATTTGTTTCGCCGCGCTTGTCCGTAACTATTAATCAAATCGGTAATCATTTTCCTGTTCCTGATCTGACTACCAGCCCTCCTCTGCTGGCTGCCATCCGCTTCCACCTCATCGGTCGTCCGGAGTCCTTCTCTAATCCCACAGCCCCGGACACGCAAAAAATTATGGCCTGTCGAATGAGAAATGACACAACAGTGTTAATTTGTCATTTATTACGCCATTAACAAATGCCCCGATCTGTTCTGTTCGTCGTCCATATGTCGGTGAGCTTCAACGGGTTCGTCGCTTGCATTCCCACCCGTTGAAGTCTTTTGTCCGTTAGACAGTCACCGAAGGTTCTCCCATTTATTCAAATTAGCCTAATTAGACACATTGCTGCCCGAAAGAAGTCAACACAATTCGCACCATCCCGAAAAAATGCAATAAATTCTTCTACCGCTCTAAAAAGGACATCAATGTGGTGCATTCGCGGAGATCGGCGGCGGCCACTGCGCGCTGGAGAAGGTGGGAAATAAATTGTTGTGCGTCGTTAACAAGCAGGGTACTGCCGCACACGTCCCGGTCTCGATTTCCCATGTTAAAAGTTGACAAGCAAATTAATTGCATTTCACGCCCGGTGATAGATGCGCGGTTGCCGGACCAAGAAAAAAAAAAACAGCCAATCAAGCGGGTGATTATCGCCGCGATCCGAAGTGACCTGATTTTTCTAGAGAGGGGAAGATGGGGTTGAAGTGCCACTTGCCTCTATCTTTATCTACAACTATGTACTTCGTTTAATTAGTTATTTTTCAAGTTCAGAAATCGAATCTTAATCTTCAAGCAACAATTTTGAATAATTTTGCTTGGAAGAGGTTTTGAGAACCATCGTAGAACTTTAGATCACTGCAGAACAGTAGTTCACCCAAGTAACACAACATGTTCTATAGGAATTATTTCGACTCCAATATGACCAGTTACTGTGTTTTGGTTCATAACAATAAAACCGTTTTTCAGACAGATATATGACCGAAAAAGCGCAGAAGGTGGAGCTTCGGCAACATATTTGAGATGTTATAATCATGTTCTATATGGATCAAAGCATACTTAATAGTGTTTCTTAGTATGTTTTACAGTACATAATTCTGACAACTTTCAATAAACAAACTACACGTCTTCTTTTTCTAATTGAGAATGAAAATTCAATTTCTTTTCTAAAGCGTAATGTTTGTTGCATACAACTATGTTTTAAAATGTCAAAAAAAAACTATTCAAGTGCAAAATATGGCTTGCGATATTATTTCAGCTAAATTATTTCAACTTAAAATTGGCTTTCTATGACCAGAAATTGTGGTGCGAGTCATTTTTTCTGGTGAAACAGGCATTTGTACTTCGATAAATTTAATGCGCCTTATAAACACGTATCTTTGAAGGATAATAAAATAAAACAAATTAAAACCATCGTTTTACTTGAGCATGTGTTTTCCTAAATAATATTTCTAATTCCTGCAAATAATCATACATCATGGATACAAATGGGATATTTGACTGTAAATTTTATATATATATATATATATATATATATATATATATATATATATATATATATATATATATATATATATATATATATATATATATATATATATATATATATATTAAAAGTATTAATGAAAAATAAATGGCATACTTGGACATGGCATGCTAAATGATTCGAGATATGATTAGAAATTAGCTTAATGCTTACCAATATGGAAAATTTGTAAATATAAATTGAGAATATTCCTTTTACAATGTCATACATATAGTTATCACAATTTATATGGATACGAATGAAGAAATTTTAAAGTGACATACACATGCAAAATTGACATTGGCAGAGGAAGCTTTAAATAAATAACTGTGGAAGTGCTCGTAGACTAACACTAAGCTGAGAAGCAGGCTTTGGTCCAGTGTTGACAACGTCAGAAGAAGAAGAATATGTATTTCACATTTTTGGGCTGATTTTATAAACGAAAATTTGACAGGAGGTTGTGTCACTACCTCGTGGAAATCAATATCATTATCAACATTGTTGTCGGTTCGTTAAATGGGTATTGCATCTTGCTTTGCTCTTTAGATTACCGTGCAAATGTTCAAACGTTTAAAATATTTGTTCACACGTCAAACACCAAAGGAAGTAGCAAGTAAACAAACCGATTATTCCATGCACCACCCAAAAAGTGTAACCGACGCTGAAAAATTCTAGCAGAGAAACGAACCAATGTATGCTAAAACTGGTGGGAACATATTGTGGTGGGACAGAAAATTCTTGCAGGGGGTCGAATACGGTCGAATGCAATAATTTTTCATAAAAAAAATGCGATGAAAGTCGATAAGAATTTCCATCAAGAAAAATGGTACACTATTAGTTTTTCCAGGATGATAAAATTGATGTATGCCGTCGAGCCAATTGAATTTTTTATTAATTAATACAATCAAAATTGTAGAGCATTGGCACGGTAAAAGTATAGTTTTTGTTCTTAATTTATTACATATTGAACATCATATCGACATTTTTATGATCGATGGTGTAACATAGCCTAGTTAAAAAAAAATGACTTTAGTTTATGTTACATATGTTTGTTTACATATTGAAAAAACATCAATATGACTTAATGTAAACAAACAAAACATATTATGTTTAACAAAAACTTCATCGAATACAAGTATTGAAAAACAGTCTGAAAATGTTACTCATATATGACTTATGAAACATACTGAATATGTCATCATGTTACACATGTTTGCATACATACTGCAGAAACCCTAAATATGACTTCATAAGAACAAATGAAACATATTATTTTTCGACAGAACTTAACCAAAACCAAGACTGAAAGTATTACTCTAATACGACTTATCAAACATATTGAGTCTGTTGAGCTGTAGAGGGGCTTTCATTTGTTTATCGTGTGGTAGGCATGAATAAATTTAAGGAAGCTTCGTTTGCGATCTACGTCACTATTGACTCCATTCATCTTATTCAAGCAAACTTATACCATTATCATGAATAGCAAAACAAATCCTCCTGATAGTGCTACGGGTTGACGTAAGTGGTCTGAAGTGGTATTTGAAGAAACTTTTACAGGAAGACTCAAGCCATTTTATGTCGTAAAATATAAATGTGACCTGCAAAATATTGTGATAGTTTATATATTTATTGAAAGTTCGCGTGCAATACAGGAAATATGTTGTTATGTAAAACCCAATAAATTGGAGTGTTGTAATGTATTTGCATTTATTAGCGAAACGATAAGATGAAGATATGACGAAGCCACAGCTCGAATTTTCATGAGCACAGATCTGAAGAACCGAAGGTCCCTACCGAGAAAATGTTTGATGAACATATTAAGACAAATATAAAACTTAATCAGACTTGTCATATTGCGGCAAAATAAACGTTATTAGAACATATCCAACAAAATTGATAACAACATGTTAGATTTGTTTGAAAAGACAAAATATTTACTCAAATACGACTTCTTAATAAGAGATCATTAAAGACTAGTTTTTGGAATCATGAATATGACTTATACAAGACAACATTTGTTTTGAAAAACTTTGAAACAACTGTTATAGGACAAAATGATTAGTTTACGACTTCTGATTATGTTTTCGGTGTTACTTGGGCAGTCTGCTTTCCGGTCATTTTAGAGCTCTCCTACTATCTGGTTGTATTGAATGATGTGAGACCCCAAGACAGCCCAACTAACTCTGCTTTCCCCTTTCGCACCGAAGTAATCATAATCAGACAGAATCACCCAGGTTTTATTTCACTTGTTCAAAGAGACCTGTTGACGCAATTAAGACCTTCTCATGCTCTCTCGAGACTCCACGGAGACCGTCAGACCCATTGCCATCCCCAAAGACACAGTTTTATGACCAGGTGGAGGGACCATTTCGTTGCGTCCAGAGATTGTGATCGATTCGGGTCGCAACGCAGCAACGGTACCACAAGCCGGAGAAAAGGAGAGTGATGCAATTGTGCAACACAATGCTGCAATTAAATCGCGCCCCAAACCGAAGGGCGAAAGTTTAATTTAATTAGCGCAAAACTATGTGCTCCAATGACGACGACGACGACGACGACTGGGAAAGGAATGACACAGCGAATGAATACAAATCAATTGCGCTGACAGACCACGGTGACGGTGGGGGACTCTCGATCGGATGCAAATCTGCAGCGTACGATCGAGGAGGCGCGAACTTGCACTGAAAGCCGTTCCACGGACGAGGCGCGAAACGGGCGCGAGGATGAAAATGTAACCGAGCGCATATAAATTACGTTAACGAGTTCGTTTAGTACCCCTTATGATGCTGGTTAAATAATAAAACTAATTACACAAATAATTATAATCAACGTTGAGACGATGATTACAATGTTGATTACAACTGTCGGGAACGGTGGCAGTTTGGAGTCATGTTTTTATGGACTGACATGGTTTATCTACTTGTCAGAAGGGAAAATTACGTACTCGTATATTGTATCTAGATTCGAGTGAAGATATCGCAGGTTTTATATACGATGGTAATAATTGCAATATCGTTTTGCTTGATTCTGAACCCAATTTTACAAAGAATCTTTCTTAAATTTTGAATGTTTTTGATAGCAATACAAAGCAATAGTTTTCAATTCAAAACGAAAGTCATGGACTTCTAGCAATGAACACAGTTTTTCAAGCATATGCATAGGCTGATTCCAAAATCATGATCCAAACAGTTTTAAAATTTTATTTGAAATCGCACTTGAGAAAAATAACTTAGATAAATGAAGATTACATGACGTGTAAATCTCATTATTTTTATCTGTGCAGATATGGTGATAACTAGGCCCGTAATTGACATTTGAGTGAAAGTATAGCAACACTGAAAAGAAACAATGCTTTATTAAATTTATGATTGATTTTCTCTTTTTTTAATCGTGTAAAAGTAATGAAAAAAGCACAATTTCGATTTCTAGCCCATAGCGCCACTGTCGGTTGAATGTTGGATGTTGGTAGACTGACTGACTGCCGGCGAGCTAATTAGGTGTGCTAGCATACCCCGAGCTGGCCAGTAGGTTATGGAACGAATATAATTACCGTAGTGACTGCTGTTGCTATTGCAGCTGAGAATCGATCGGTCGATTGATTGGATATCGGTTCTCCTCAGTTAGTTAGTGATTGGTATATGTATACTACTAGGTCGTTCGTTGGAGCAGTGCTATAGGTTTTTCTGTTAGACATATAATGGCACGGGTGTCTTAATCGTTGTCGATGTCGTTCTATTTAATTGTTATTAATTATTGGATAATTTATGGTCGTACTAACGAGATGTTGCAGTTTGATTAGCTGGATGCTGAGATTGCATGGCAAATACGTCCATCAAAATCCGCAATTTATGGTTCATAAAATATCAACACGATAAGCTTCCAGCTGATGTTGACTTGTACTCGTGATGCAACTCGACCCCACGAAACCTAACGCAACAAAAACTGTGCGTAAATTCTTCCACGGACCGGGCATAATCCGACTCGTCACGTAAAACCTTTCCGCTCGACCATAACCTTCGCAATCACCCACGGACAGCCCATCTCTCCGCGCACGTCAGAAACACTGACGAGTGACCATTCACGCACATTTCGATTTCAATTTTCGTCGCTTGTCGAAAATCTCGCGTTCCGGTGCCTTTGCCAGTGCCAGTGCCAGCAGTGGCCTTCCATCAGAGCGATGTAAAAAGTGCGACCAACCGAACTTCTCTCAATCGTTTCTACAAGATGCGATGTCTCCGACGCGACCGAAGGTGGATACGGACACCGGAGGCAGCACAGCAAAACATGTGTAAATTTTAATTTGAAAGAATTTTACAATTTCATTTTCGCGGTTTGTCGCGGTTGTCCTCCAGTTTGGAAATTGATGATTTATGCACCGTGTAGTGTCCCGAATTGGAATCGGTTCCTTGACTGTTATCTTAATTTGACTGATTACCGGTTTTAATTTGAGGAACCAACAATGTTACGCAAACACCAATTCTGAAATAAGCACGTGATAAGGCATACCAAATTTGGTAGATGATAAACAAACTTTGCTTCAATATTTTACCAAACTTGTACTAACTGTACTAAATATTTCCATTTTCCTAATAAATAGGGTATTGGTTCCCTTATTAAGCATGTGGCTCCCATTTTCATCCTACGAAAAACAAAAGATTGAAGCGCTGTTTGTTTTGTTTCTTATTTTTGTATTTTTTGTTAGAAGTGAGTACCCATGAAAACAAAAAGAACGGAGTCAATCGGTGCCGTAATCGCTTGTTTTCGAATAGGATGAAAATGGGAGCATGAGATTACTGATGGCACGCATACCCTAGTTCCATTTTCTGGAGTTTTAAACATCCAAAACGTTTGTCCAAAAAGTTGTTTATAGCTGCAAAATGATTTCGCTTCCAGAATTTGGTTGAGCTTTAAACAAGTTTGTGATAAACTTGTTGAGTGCAATTTCAACTACAAACAACCACAAAAGAAAACCGACATGGAATAAAAAAAACAGAATTCACTATCAATAAGGATTTATTTGTGCCTCAACAGATGCTTGTATTAGAAATTTTTCGGATTCGACTGCGAAAGCTCTTTAATCTTGTTCGACGTTTCGGTCACATTTGAGACCATCCCCAAAGACTCAGTTATTGCCGATTCTTTGTCCAGTGTTGCTCTATCGAAGAATGGCTATCCCATGCTCTAACTGCTGCGAGGGAAAATTCAATTAATTTATAGCAGAACAACACTGAACGAAAAAACGGCAATAATTGAGTCCCTGAGGAAGGTCCCAAAGGGGACCGAAACGTCGAACAGGATTAAATACCGATTCCGAATTCAGATATTAAAAAAAAAAGTTCTTTTGTTGTTCAGAGAGTATGTCAAGTGGTAGAAATGTGTAAAAATGTGTAAAAGTAATTTTATAATTTTTGTAGGATTTTTGCCAACACTTATTTGAAAATTTAAGCGGATAATGCTAAAACCGAGCCCACAGAACGAGAACGATTGCGAGTTCTGTGAGGTCTAATGTTATTTAGCTCATTATAATTGGCTTATGATGTCTCGTTTTAATTGTAGAATTTCCTGAAGAAGGTGTAATAAACACCGAAACGTCGAATGAAGAACGATATTTAGTCGTTTGATTCAACTTCCCAGGTTATACAGAGTTTTAAGTCGATAGCGCTCTACGGATTAAATACCTGTATTAAAATTTTGTCAAGACTGCAGAAGCCATTTTGAAGTTGTATTATCAAATGAGTAATTCTCGCTGAAACCAGGCCGTCATTTACATAAAGTCTGGGATTTCATCATTAGAAACCTGAGAGTCTAAGCTTCCAAAAACATTCAAAAATTTAGGTGTGCATTGAACGCAACAATGATATATCGATGAAAACGTTAGGCGACCTCCTATTCTCCCAAACATTTTGCTGCAGACGCCACGCGCATGCATGCGATTCCACCGATCCCGTTATCGCACGATCAGATGCGTGCGTGAGAATGTATGGGAAAATGGGAGGTCGCCCAACGTTTAAATCGATGTATCATTGTTGCGGTCAATGCACACCTAAATTTTTGAATGTTTTGGAAAGCTTTGACTCTCAGGTTTCTAATGATGAGTTCGGATTTGAAATCGGTGGTTGCGAACACAGCGAAAATCGCAATTTAATGATAAAATTCAAAATGGCGACCAAATCCAAGATAACTGCCAAAACATTTTCAACTTCAAATGAAAGGTCTATACTTTCCCTTCATAGAAAAGTGAAGTTTTGTATATGTTAGTACAACATTAAATTTTGAGATATTATGCGAAAAATTAGATGCAATTTGATGAAAAATAGTCATTTTTGTTACCTTGTCAGCCCCTTGCCAAGCGAGGGGTCCATCATTTTAACCCAACCAAAGTGGTTTTCATCCTTTTTTATCATATTCTAGTGAATAAGCAAGAAAAAAATTAAATCCCAGACTTTATGTAAATGGCGATCTGCTTTCAGCGAGAATTACTCATTTCTTAAAGCATGTTCTTAAAAGTGTTGTGTTAAGGTGTCAAGAATAATTCTTCCGAAAAGAACATTGGGAAATCCCTGGGGGCGACACCAGTGTCACACCCCGGGGAAATCCCTTGCAATTCAGATATTTTTCTTTTTATCAATTCAAAGTCTAAAACTTGGAAATACAACTTATTACTAAAACTCTGTTGAGCCCAACGCCATCACCAGTAGAGCTTCAGGAGTGTAATATGTTGACACGATTTTAAGAAAACTTAGTGAATTAACAGTAATGAACCCGAACCATAAGGCACAAAACTGTGAATATTTTTAGAAAATCCTTTTTTGCGTTACTTTGTTTGTGACGATCCACAAATCACATAACGCAAAAATAGGTTTTTCCTAAAACAACCATATTTTTAAAAAAATCTGAGATTTTGATAACTTTCCTATTCTGAAACTTCCAATATTTTAAGAAAAATTAAATTATTGAAACGAGTATTTGGAACTCAGAAGCTCGAGACAAGGAACGGAATGCAGAAAAACGTAGCATAGGTTTCTTTTAACAGCTAAAAACAATCAATTTGAGATACAATATTCCCTATTTTTACTTTGACATGCTTCTGGAATGAAAAATGGCCTAAACAGTGAATGAATTAAAAAAAGTGCGGTGTGCTAAAATATTACTCTTTATTCTATTTAAATTTGAGAATTCATTATAAACTGTCTCTCACGTCCAGTGGGGATTTATTTAAGGTAATTGCTAGATTATTGTTAACCTTCCGTTAATCGCGCTGTTGTACTTTGTACGACACATGAAAAGTATCGACTATTACTTTGAAACCATTTTTTCTATCGTTGTCATACCCGAATGTATTCTACAGGAAACTTATTTGGAAAATTATAAGACCTTTTTTGAAAACAGTATAACTCCTTATAATGCGGAAAATTGAAAATCGCATTATGAAGAACGTACTATATATAAGATAAGATAGACAGTTAAATGTGAATTAGTGTATTTCAAAATCTAAATGATCTAGAAACATGGTGTCTTCGGCAAAGTTACTTGGGATATCAAGGGCCTACGCGAGGTGACCTGAGTAATTCAGATTACAACCGATAGGCGGCGCTAGTGAGTATGTAATTTTTATATCCCATATAACTCAGGATCCTGAGTACTTAGAAGGATAATGTCAAAGTTGTTTGGTTGGTTAAACTGATGCAGAGCCGTATGGTTTGAAACTCCATATCTAGGTGGCACTAGTGGGCATTGAAATTTTATAACTCATACATCTCAGGACCCTGATTACTTAGAAAGATGGTGTCTTCTGCAAAGTTGTTTAGTAGATCAAGCACTAACTGATGAAGACAAGTAGGATGTGGAATTCCACATCCAGGTGGCGCTAGTGAGCATTCCAATTGTATACCTCATATATCTCAAGATCCTGATTACTTAGAAAGATGATGTCTTCGACATTGTTGTTTGATGGATAAAGAGCTTACAGCTGATGTGCCGTTTGATACGAGATTCCACTACAAGGTGACGCAACACATTAATTTGCTAAAACATGCAAATGGATGCTTTTTTAATGTTTTCAACAAGCTGTGTTTTTTTCTGTCAACAATATTTCAACCGAATTGAATGTATTTAAAAGCCCAATAGAACAGTTAACATTCTGTTCATTTCACTGTTGTTCTTTGTACAACACATGAGAATCATCTGTTATTACTTTGTAATAAATGTTTCTATTGATGGTAAATCCAAATGTATTCTTCAAGAAGCTTATTTTGAATAGTACAGGACCCTTTCGAAAACAACGTTACTTCCTAAAATGCGGAAAAATCATAAATCGCCTTATGAAGAACGCACTATATATTTTATGGGACATTATATCTCCGTATCCTGATGACATAGATAGTTGATGTCAGTAGCGAAGTTGTTTTATAAATCAAGGGCTTATAGATGATGGTGGGTTTTATTTAAAATTCCAAATCAGGGTGGCGCTAGTTAGCGTAAATCTTAAATCTCATATGTCTCAGGATACTGACGATTTAGAAACATGGTGTTTTCGGATAAGTTGTTTGGTAGGTCAAAAGCTTACGGATGAGGGATCTTCTCCTCCATTTGGCCTTTGATCTACCAAACAACTTTGCTGAAGGCACCATCTTTTTGAGTAAAGTGGAGCTTCGTGGCCGTTCGGTTAGTGTTACCAAGCGTGTAACCGCACCATGCTATTACATGAAATTTACAACAACTTTGCCAAAGACAGTCCTCCTCTAAACAATCAGGATCCTTAGATATTTCAGAATGTATGGGTGTTGTACAAAGTACAACGCGCGACTGCTCGCGATACAAAAATTGGCGCGAGTACTGAAAGGTTAAAGTATTCCTGCAGTTTATGGCCATATCTAGCAACAAGTTTTTGTAGCAGAATTTTTAGAGATTTTTTCTTCGAAAGATTCTCTGGAGATATCTGAAATCCCATTTCCAATTAAAGGATGGCGAAAATGAGCCGAAGTGTTGGAGGCTTTATTCATGGAAATTGGTATGTAATTCTTAACGTAACTTCTGCAGGGCTTTATTATTCTCTGGAATATTTATTTAATGATGTCGTGAAATCATTTATGCTGCAATTCCTTAAGACATTTTCTTCTAAAGCCTAGGAGGAACTCATTTTAATATACTAATTTTCAAAAAAAAAAACCGTCATACCGTATTCAGATCTTCTTGTAGAAATGTCTTCAGAGATTTATAGCAAAAATCCCAGAGTAATAGGTACCAAACAAATATTGTCGAGGTCAAAGTACAACCTAGTAGTTAGACCAGATAATTTAGGCTGAGATTTTTCAACATCTCATAGCTTAAAATATCATCGTTCATACAGTAAGGTTTACAAATGTAAACATGGGTTAATGGTAAAAGAAAATTATTTTATAACTGTAGAAATATTGACGAAGAAGATAAAAAAAAATTAGCTTGTCCCAGTGGTAATGTAAAATCAAAAAGTAAAAAAAAACCTTTCATGAAATATTTTTTTAAAGCAGTTCTATAATACTCTTTTAAAGATTTAAAAAAATATTCTAGGAAGTTTCACAAGATTTTTATTCAAGAAGCCCCACCTTGAATTACTTTGGGTTTTTTTGCCATAGGTTACAGTAAAAATTCCAAATTTAATAAAAAAAATCTAAAAAAACTTTAGAAAAAAAAACAAAAATTTTTAATGTTTGAAAATATTCAATTCCTCTTCAATTCCTTTTCCACCCAAACTCTGCCAGAGAAATTCTCAAATTTGTGCCCGAATAAAACTTTAAAAGACGCCTCATGTATTCATGTAAAAATTTCTCCAGGATTTTGCTGAAGTCTTCATTTGTTAATTAGTCTGACAATGTGAATATCAATTTAAACAACTTACAAAAATCCAACAAAAACTTCTCTTGGAATATTACAATTTTTCACTAAACTTACTACACTAGAATTGTTTACTGGTTTTATGTTTTGTTATAGATTGATTATAAATATTATTTGATTAAAAATGTTTGAGAATCCGGCCAATTCACTTTTTATTCTCGTTTATTGTTCATTTTATTTTATTTTAATTTGGATGTTTTTTCCGAGAACCCGGAATTTGAAAAATAAAAATTCTGAATTCTGGGACATTTTCCAGTCTGGGAAACAAACCCCTATAATGTTGGCCATTTCGCCGAAATTTTCAGAAAAAAAATGGAAAACTGTTTCAAAATAATTAAAAATGTTTTATTTTTGCTGATTTCTACCCAAGAAGTTTGGTATTCACTGTCCAACCAACGTCGCAGATTTTTTCAGAATGTTGGTCCGAGTACAGACTTCTAAATGTTTCAAACTTTCGTCAGAAGCTCATAGTCCTGACAAATGATTCGGGGTTCGAAAATTTCTTTCTACAGTGAATTTCTAGGGTTTTGACCAGGTTTAAATAAAAATCTCAAAGGGACTTTCTCAGGCATAGCGAAATATCTGTCTACACTATAATTAAAAAAAAAACCCAAGGCATTGTATTTGGCTTTCGGGCAATGGTCATCTCAATCAAATTCTATTTCAGGTAGAGTTCAAAAGATCCGATAAAATTAGCAAGCATGAAAAACATTTGCATTTCTGAAGCAACATTTGAAAAGGTCATACAAGCATTGGTAAACAATGACTTCAAACGTTGCTCCTGAGCCCCCATCAGCTTATTCACAAAAACTAAGACCGTTATCAGATAGAGCAAACATCGATCTTTCGGAAAACGGTGTTCATTTGCGTGGGTGGGATGCTGTTAGGCCCTACGGAGCGTTTTCGAAAAAAGACACAAGACCTCTTGGGCATTTTTCAAATGTTGCTCCAGATTTATTGGAGAGTTCGAAAATCCGTCAAAGCGATTAGTAGGGTACTGGGCGTATTTTGGCATAGTCGCATAGCATTGAACTAAGGCCCATTATCCTTTGTGAGATAAGCAACTGTACTGCAATATTTGAACAGTGGCAAAATTCAAAATAAGACAAAGATTATTCAATTTCATTGCATAATCACGTGTTTCTCGGGATCTGGATCCCGGAGAACTCGTCGTCACGAAGACGACGGATGATGGTGGTGATGGATTGGAATGAGTAGGAATTTTTTTTCGTTTTTCACTGTCCGTTCAGCATTTACGAATCGCGACAAATTCCCTTGCGATGTCAATCAATCCTTATACTGATTGTACATGGAGGGAGATGGGTTCAAGGATTCCCTCGCAGTGAAGGTGATACCATCGTACTCCAATGTACGGCAGTGCGGAACGCACAAAAAGTGCACCCTTACATAATAACTCTTGTTATAAAATAAATTAGTTTGTCTTTCCAGCGGGCTCGAGGCAAGGCAGCCAATTGTCAACTTTTTGCGTCGAATCGGATCGCGCGGAATGGACGACGCGGGGGAGTCGGTCGGACCACTTTTCCGGATAATAGCCGGTATTGTACCGCGCACACAAAAAAAAAACGACCAAACGATGGTAGTAATAATAATTATCATAAACAACATTGCTGTGCATTGTAAATCATCTTTCCCGTGTGTGTTGTTCGTTGTCGCTGCCGTTGTCGTTCCCGATGGACGTGATGATCGCCGGGACCAGCAGAGCAACAACAGTGCATCGCCGCATCATCATCATCGCTTTCTGATGGTTCCGTTTGTTGACGGTGTCATAGGTATTGCCGTCGTCGTCGTCGCCGTCTCCAGGAAGAGTTTTAAAAACGGGACATTAAACAGATCGTAAGATCGCGTACGATCGGAAAATACTAATAAGGTGCAGATGGTTTGCGCGAGAGCGCGATGCACAGTAGAGATGGAACGATGGAACTGGGAAGTGTTGAAATGGAGCCAGACACACGGAATAAGATGTGCTTCGTGAGAAATTCTGCGAATGCATTTTGGGGAAGTTTGGATGGCGCACGTCCGGATTGTATCCAGATCTTTGAGGTGGATGACGGAACTGTGTGAAATGAGAAAGATGATCGCTGAAGAAGGACATCATAGACACATAGTTGAATTGTCCTAGGGAGGCGCGTATAGCTTAGACGATAAATTTAGTTGTGTGTTGCTCTATAAGAGGTTTTCACGACCAATTTTATAAAACTTATAATAAAACTAAATTATTCCTCATAACCTCTTGAAAATCTCTTCAGGATTGTTCCTACGCTAAGTGTATCACTCTGAAAGAAGCTTTCACGCTAACGCCGCTCAGCACTAAAGTGCATAATTTCCAGACTACACCAAAGATGTGTAACCCTTGCACATTCACAAAATCAGCTCCTGTGTCCGCAAAATCGTTAAATTCGCAAATATTTTTGTACAGCATGTACAGCTAGGTTTACTAGTGACCTTGGAAAACAAAAAAATATCGACATTTCGAATCTAGACGAGTGTACGAGCTGTTTTTGAGAATGTGTAACTGTAACACATTTTTGTGTGGTCTAGAAATTATGCACTTATCAGTAGGGCTTACACATTTTAGTGCTGAGCGGTTTTACTGTGTTGCAAATCATATTTGCATTTAAATTGTAATGAATCTCCAAACAATTCTCCACGGTTATAAGTTGTCACGATGGTGACCGTATTAATCTGGTTCTTTGTTGTAAGCAGTTTGACAGCTCACTTTTAATATTTTTTTGTATATAAAGTTTTCGATCATGACCCAATCCAAAAATTACAAAGTTCATGATGATATTGAATACAACGGCAAAGCAGAAGTTCGTTTATTACAAGGATTACACCCTAAGAATTATACGAATGCCTAGAAAGATACTAGATTTGTAGAAATGAGCTGAATTTTTGTATGGCGAGTTGAAAAATTTTCCGTTCTAAACCTGTTAATTACGATGGATCGGTGCACGCTATGTCCAAAAGAGAGTTTTCATTAAAAGTGGCTTGACCTCACATTTTATTCGCTAGAACCGTATTGTTTGTTTCTCTACATTCATCTATGTATCTATGTTTCCGATACATGCATTGGGTTCCGGGTCATTTGGCCGAATGTCGTTTGGCCGAAACATGAATGATGAATTTAAAGTGAACATGCAACTGATGCCCGCATCTGTTTAAATCGAAAGAAAAGCCAATGATTCAAAGAAGAAAAAGTCTTTGATAAACATAGGATTGATAAACATTGGAAGTTTCAATGCCAACTAATCCTTCAAAGGCAAAACTAGAAAGCACTGCATATGATAAAAAGAAGAAACATTTCTGATTATCATTTTGCAGTTAGAATGCCAAAAACATCCTCTGGATTCTTCTGATCATAATTCGGCCAAACGGCATTTGGCCAAATGATGTTCGGCCAAACGTCATTCGGCCACCACACCACCACCAGCATCACGTCAACGTTGAATACAAAAAGCGAGATTTTTTCAACGTGTTGTACAAAATACAACAGCGTGATCGCTCGAGGGTTAATGACGGGTCATCGTAATCGAGTGAGTAAGAGGTAATTTCCTATTATTAGCCCACTTTCCTGTTCAAAACAAATAGCTCAAGAAGTTTGTTGACCAATTTCTGGCAAACATTTTATACAGAGACTGCAATTTGAATTGTCATTTCATCTCAACTGCGTGCTGCGATCGAAGTACGGTTTCTCGGGCTATTCAGGCAAGCAATTTCCCATGCATCAAGATAAGGGCTGTTTGCAGATCAGAAGGAATTTCTCAGCCTATCTTGATGCATGGGAAATTCCTTGCCTGAATAGCTCAAGAAACCGTTATTTCTTCGATTGCGAAGAAACGACAGTTCAAATGGCAGTCACCATAGAAAGTTTCTGCCAGGAATTGGTCAAGAAGTTTCTTGAGCGATTCCTGTTGAACTCGAAACTGAGCTATAGGCTGAAAAAAACCTTCTGAACAGCAAACAGTCCTCTAATCTCTAACGACGTTTCCATGGAGACCTAGAGAATTAAAGTTTTTGATCATAGTAAGCTTTAATAAATAAATAAATAATAATAATAATAGTAAGCTTTGCTCACGAGTGGACGAATTTTTGTGACAGCGAAGTTTTTCTCTTCCACGAAAGTCTGGAATAATAGCCACGGGTTTTCTCGATTGCGGTGAAAGCATAGCGGAGGAGATTGAAGTGCTGAGTGTATTCATTACCAGCCTGTTTTAGTTACTGCAAAAAACCAGTGAATCAGCCAGTGATCCAGAGAAGATTACGGACCTGAAAATGAAGCTGCAAGCAGTTACGGAAATGATCGGAGACCTGAGCAAACAATCAGACGACACGGAGAAACAGTGCTAGAAATGTCATTTCGACATACATACCTAAATTTAATCACCTATAGTTCATTTCAGAAGCTGAACCTAGAATATGGTGTATGAAGAACTTGTGCGGCTAGACCAGTTCTACGAGAAAGTCACGGAAAATCCGCTCTTTTGCGTGACTTTTTTGTAGAAAATTTGTAGGTGATTGAATTTAGATATGTCGAAAAGACATTTTCAGCACAACGACGAAGCGTTACGCTCTGGTGGAGAACGAACTGTCTATCATGATCTTGTACCGACTTTTCGAACCCTCTAAGCAGAATACCCTCTTTGAATGAGTGTAATCAGTTTCGTACCTTTTAATTCCGCCCTATGTTGCTTATCCTTTGACAGATACGCGTATTTCGACTACCACTTGTAATTCTCCTCAGTGTCATGGATAACTGACACTGAGGAAGATTACAAGTGGTAGTCGAAATACGCGTATCTGTCAAAAGAGAAGCAACATAGGGCGGAATTAAAAGGTACGAAACTGTCTATCATGGTCAATGTAATCGAGCAGGCGGTACACAGATCGAGTGAATTATTCAGTGATCACGATTTGTCCTCAACTGAGTGATCTTCATCCAGATGGTTGGTTCAGGAATGGAAAGATAGTATAGCGTGGGTGCGATCATCCGACGAGGCGAATATTGGTGACATCTTTCCAATTAATTATTTATCAAATATATTGTTGTCTGGCCTAAAGTGTCTCGAGTATACTAAAGTGGCGAATCCTTGTCGTTTTGACAAGTCTCCTGCTCGATTGAAACTATGGGGATGACAGAGAATCAACAGTTCCAATTTTGAAGTTTCTCCGCTTTGTCTAATCCAGACTCGTTAGTCTAACCATACAGTTTTTAACTATTCGCTATTTAACCATCCTATAATCTATCGAACGGTGAAGTTTCATGAAGTTGCAGTTTGAGAACCATTTGAAACAAATGCTGGCACAATACCTTAAGGAATTCGTGAAAAAAATTCTAACGAAAAATATCAAAAATCCAAACTACACCATGAATTGATTGAAACGATTTATAGTTTGGTCCATGGAATATAGTGATTTGAGAAATCTTACACGCCATGCAAACATATTTTGATACTCATACAAAATCCTCCCCTCCAAGGTGTCGACTAATCGTGCAAATTTCCTTACGTAATTAATTAACAGCCCCATACCTCCTGCTGCATCCGATCCTCAACCTCACTTCACACTACTGTGCAGAAAAACTTAACACTACTGGCATATTGTTGATAATCAGGTTAGAGTTAATGAATAATTACACTGTTTAAAATTCAAAGAATACTTTGTCTTACCACGACACACCCCAAATCGGAATGGGGATGAAAAAAAAACAAATGGCTTCACAGGTTTGTGTAACGAGTACAAAGCTCGTAACCGTTTGTTTGGTTGCATTCTTTAATGCGGCTGTTTTATAGTTTCATGACTCAGCGGCATAGTTCTATAACTCAGCGTCATAATATTTTCAAATGGTTAACAAGAAAAGGTCTGCCGTAAGTGTCGTAACATCTTTGGCAACCATGTCTTTTTTTAATGAAAATTTTAAAAAATATATGTATAATATTCGTCATTATCGTCATGAAATTATGACTTGTAGTTGTGTTATCATGAAGCGGCATATTTTATGACTTTTTCGTCATATTTTGGGTTCTGTATTTTTACCCGTACGTCTTGGTATGTACTTTCAGAAATTTTAGAGGAAGCTGCGCAGTTGTCCTTTGATGAATTTTGGATAGCATTCGTGGATAATTTTAGGGTGAGATAACCATAAGAATTCCTTCTTATTGTCTTATTGTTATTATTGTTTTAAAATCATCGATGTATTGCCCACTGTTTGTTCCACCCAGGTATATTTGTGGGTAGGGCATATCCAGCCTGTCCCTTGCTCTTACTTACTGTTTGTCAAAAATACAAATTTTAAAGTACTAAATATAATCTATCATGAAATTTAAATTTTCTAATGACACCTTCATACATGTCATGTGAAATTTCTCCCATGTAGCCCGGCGGAAACTTAACAAGTCCCACTAGAGACAGTTTCTCCAGAGCTATCTATAATAATCTCATCAAAATGCTTTAATTTGTTATCCTTCTGCTTCAAACTCCCACCGAAAGTTTGTTGGAAGTCCCGAGCAAGCATAGGCACTAGATTGTACTTTTTGGGCTTAAAGACCCAAGCACCACACATGTCATATAAAAGTTACATTCACGTAGATTTTGGTTGCATAGAAGTTAATTGGACGTAACGCATTGTGTTGGTTTTACGTTCTACGTGCGCTGCCGTAACTCTTATATGACATGCATGTTGCTTAGGGAGCTTTAAATCGGCCAATATAGAGCAAATCAGCTCTACAATAGCACTATATTATTACGCAAAGTGAATTATAATTGCCTGCGTATTTATCAGAAGTTTGCATTCACAGATCGAAAAGATAGTGTAAATTTCTGTGACATATAATGCACATAATTGGAGCGTGGGTTTTCACAGAAGTGTACATGACATGTCATGTAAATCTCATAAAATATCATGTAAACTTCCATTATATGTCATGTAATTCAGCATGACTCAGAGTTTTTACAAGACATATAACACAAATTTACATGGTATATCATGTAAACCATCGTAACTGAAAGTTTACATGACTAGAATGAAGTTTACATGACGTGTAAACCTCATTATTTTTATCTGTGTTGAAGTAGATCCTTTGTAAGTGTTTTTCATCACTTCTGTAGGACATTTATACGACATTTGAATTGAAAAGTTGGTGACGTTTCGATGTGCATAGATTGGACAGTGTAAAGTCAGACCGGACCATGCTGTTTTCCAATAATTTGGGAAAATGTCTTGCAAGCACTTGAGTTCACCCAACAAACATTTTTGCTATACAAGAGTATAGCAAACTTTAGCTTAAGAAACTGTTATTTAGCTATTTCTGTTTCTTGGGCAGTTGGTATACGCGCCGAGCTACCAACCCGAAGTCGTGAGTTTGTTTCCCATTTACGCTAGATCCAAGTGATTTTCCAGTAGTGGTTTCTTGAATTCAACAAAAAATAAGTTTTTCTAACTTTCTTTTTCCTTCTTCTTCTAGTTTCCTTGACCCGATAAAAAGTGTAAACTAACTGGTTATCGTTTTCAATAAAAATTACAATTACAGTCGTTAGAGAGCAAATGGTGAGTCGCCAAGCACAATATGGTATTCTTAAGTTGATAAACACCAAATTTTACTTGGTTTGTAGAAAATTTATCAGTTTTCCATGGGAATCCAACTCACAAACTCGACATTTTCAAACAAACAAAAAATCTATTGACCAAAAAAATTCGCGAAAACCTGTGAACTTTAAGAAATGCTCAGAGTTGTTCTTTATCAATCTCGACTTCAATATTAAGAAGATTGTGTACATCAGTAAAATTGACTCGCCCTTAGAGTTTTAATATCATGAGGAATGTTCATGTAGAACCTTACATTAAGAAAAAGTTGTAATCCAACAGATTGTTTCACTGTTAAATTATGTTCATTTATAAACTCTAGCGACCGCTAATAAATCTAATACTATTTAAATAACTCCAAGGTTCCACATAACTCACTGGATGATCTTCAAGGAATATAAATTTAAACAATTGCTTGCTCAATGTTTTAATCTTTACAATCGATTGACCTCTGTTCTATTGGCTCCTTTCCGGTAACACCTAATCACACCATTAACCATTAACCATTAACAGTCATTAACCTCTACTTACCACCACATGGACCCCCGCCCTCGTCCGGGTTTGCTTTTGCTTTCCACCTCACCGTTCGCGCTGACCGCCAGCAGGCACACCAGCACTATCGACACCAGTTCCATCGTCCTTCCACTTTCAATCAGCGTTTCTAATAGCTTCCGATGACGAAATTTACCCGTTACTCCTTGTCACTTCGAATCGAAATATTTCTAAACACAACACTTCCGTTTCCTGAACCCTATTTTCTAACACTGTCAGACGCGGCTATCACTGGGTCGATCATTTTCCGTCGATCATGCAACCGATCATCACCTCCCACCAAGGACTCCGTCGACAACGTCCACACACTAGTCCTCGCGAGACATCGATCACCAACCGCGCGTGCAACGTTCCACCTCGCTAGAACTCTCGAACTGAATCCACACTCCGGATCCCAGCGGAAAATCCCGAATCCTGTTGCCCCAAATGGGGTCGTTCTCTTCTCATAAATGCAGCTGAAGCACACACAGGATACCCCCACACCAAAGCAAAGCCCGCCGGGGCTCGTCGTTTCTGCCCACTAAAGTCACACTTTCCACACTGCAGTGCAGCCGTAATCAATGGGGGCCGCCGAGTCGAACGAACATCAATCACGATCGCGCACGAAAACTGTTATGCTGACGCTCTGCGCTACTAGACCGACGATATCCTTCGGGCAGCAGCAGCACCTTTCTCGTGTCTGGCTTGCATCTACTGCTCTCTCGGCGCGCTTATGCCCTTAGCACCTCCGACGTCGTCGGCTTCGTCACTTTGTTGGATTGTGCTGTTTCGCCACTCCACTCTCCACTCTCAGCAGCTGCTCCGGGCATGGGAAAGACCCTTCCGTCTCGCTCTGACGCGGTGTGACATGGCTCTCTCGCTTCCTCATCTTTATAGCATCGCCGCCAATTGCTTCGGCATTTTTCGCTATTGGTCCCAGTTGCTCTCTCACTCTTTCTTCTAAGCCCCGCACATCGGCACGCTTTTTTGCTTGCCGCTTTTGTTTTTGTTCTCTTCACTTCTTCTGCTTCTTCTTCGCCACTGTCCGTCGACCTACCCGATCTGTGTGTATGCTTTTCGGACTCGTCACCACCTCCTTTTTTAGTTTCTTTTTTTCTCCCTTTCGTTGCCGATCGATCGCGCGCGCTGTGGCATTCGCTCTTTCTCTTCGGGTCCGGTTTCGGAGCGGGCTTTTCCCCGTGGCAATAAAAGAGTCTCAAATTAGCCGGTGTGAAAAGAAAAGAAACTTTTCACTTTTCTTTTTGCGCCTAAGCGCCCGCACACGATCAGGCTCAGCTTCTGAGCGCACAACACGATCACGTCCTTTCCTGCTCTCGGGCTCTCCCGGCTGCAACGAACGGAACGGTTCGCTTAGCGCAAACGATTGTGACGACGGCGGGCAACGAGAGGCAATTTTATTAATGAAAAATACGAAGATAAACAAACAGATCTAACAGCGCAGACAACTGCACGCAGACGGAGAGAATCGAAAAGAGCACTCACGAGGTGTGCGGCGATCAAGTGAGTGATCGAGTGATTTTATGCTGCTGCAACGTTGATCTCTAAACAGTGTTTTCACTCGCGTTCACTATGAGGCATGTTTCGGCACTAAACCATTGCGTGGTTACAATTTATTTAATTACCCTCTAAACTGTCAATACCTGTCGTTAAATGATGCGATTGTAATAAAACTTTACCGTAACGAAAAGCACTGCAGCAAACCTTACACTTGGCTGGGTGCGTTGTTATCCGGGTCGAAGCATATGCTGCACTGAAAACTGTTTTGGCTCAACACATTTTATGATTATGAGACGAGATGACACCTCTTCTGCCACTAATCTACGCTTAGTTGGCTTATGTGGGTTGTTTATCCGTATCGCATCTATGCAGCGCAACAGAAATGATCTTGAGTTTGCACTACACTACATGCTCGTTTCATGATGTTTTTCCCTTTCCAGAATCGGCTCCTCTACTTGCTGTGAACACTGCAATTTATTCTTTGCTAAAAGTTGTTATTGCCAAAAGGCTAATATTGCATTCGTTTATTGTGTGGCAGACACGAGGATTGTTAATACCCAAAGAAGTGAAGGAAATTTTCATTGCGAAAAGATCCTGTTTGGTTCATAGAAACATTTAAATAAGGCATAACAAGAGTGAAACATTGACCAACCTGAGATGACGAAATAAATGGAAAGCTGCGAATACTCTTACGGAAATGATTTACTACAACACATTTTACACTTCAGAACATAAAGATTGAACAGAAACCATACATTTTTCCGGAACAACCATGAGACAACTATGCGTAAAGCAGCAGTCTTCCAACATAACCACCGCGCGTGTATGCGTCAGTCGCCACAGATGCGAATGGTCTGGCACTGGAAGTGGATGGAATTCAACTAGATACAGGGAACAATGTGGTACATATGACGGTGGCAATAATATACAAATGTATCTGGTCTTGAAGTAGGTAGGTAGGTATCTAGCCATCGTTGCTCACGCGTACAAGTGGTGGGTACAACGACGCGACAACGTCGTTGTTGACCCAAACAGCTTGGTTGCCGGTTGTCATTGCGTCGTTTATCCAGTGCACTATGGGTGATGATAGAAGAATCGGATGGCTATTTATGTTATTACGTAGAAGATTTTTGGAATGTGTCATTTCGGGCCAAACATTTCTATAGGTCCTAAGTGCAGATGGGAGGCTCTCTTTAAGACCCCTCTCTTTCGATCAATACGTGCTTATATTTATAAGTTTTGATTTGCTTCATGCGTTGGAAGGTAGATTAAACCATCCTTTTGCGATCTACACATCACAAATTGTCAAAATGTGCACCGTGACATCGTAATAATTTAAAGAGAAACGGAACAAAGAGAGCCTCTTTTTTGCAGATTGGACCTTTGATATGTCTGTCGCAATGTGAACTGAAACCATACGCCTGCTTCACTAATACTGTTACGAATGTAGAATATTGATCCTTCAAGTCTGCGTCACGTTATCAAAAATCTAGAAAATCTTGTTGTATAGCTGAACTTAGTAAAAGTTAAACAATATTTAAAGAACGTACACTACAAAAAATATAGTCGTCGGAAACTAAACGATCAACAGAATACAGTTCAAAAATATGATATCAGAAATAGAATCTACGCATATATTTTAATGAAAAAACTATTCATATTTTACAGTAAATTAAAAATCAAAAAATTACAATAACAATGTGTACCTTATTAAATGTTCTCCGACACGATCAGAATATTCACATATCTGAGAAATAATTGATAACTTTTTTGATAGAAAGTGAGAAAAAGAAAAAAAAACATATCATTTCACAAGGTCCCATACATTTTTCTTATTTTATTTTTTTTTAAATTTGCTGTAACTTAAGTATAGTTGGATGTAAGAAAAACAATAAAATTGTTATTTCTTTCAAAACTTGTTCGTTGAAACCTTTTTTTTTTCATATAAAAATCTGAAAAATTGTTTCCTTTTGCTTATTTTAGAAATTGATGTAAAATACAAATTCAGCCAGCTTTCTACAGAAAAAGAAAACAAAAGAAGGTTATGATTTTTTGACAAATTGAAAACCATTTGACATTTGACATAGGGCAGCGATAAATATCACTCTTAGCGTATTTTTTTTTTCTAAAATTCCTTCAAATAGCCAAAGACCAAATGTCAAAGATATCATTTCCATCCCACAAATCGTTTTTGAGTTATATTTTTGTGCAGAAGAAAATAAGGCTTTTTTCAAACGCATTTTTGAAAGTTAGGTGATGAAAATGGTTATGTGTTGATGCAAAAGTAAATGATTCGTGACATCTGTGTATGAACAAAATTTCTTTCAAATTTAAACATGTCGAAAATGACAAATTTAATTGTGTTTTGTTCTGGAAATGCTCAAAAATTTCCCTATAAATTGCCGTCAGCGGGTCCTTCAGAATTTCTTCGAGAATTCTTCCAAGCTTTTCTCCATGGGTTCCCACATAAATTTTTTCAACTTCATGAGAATTTTTTAGGGAAACCATCCACGGATTACTTCAGAAATGCTTTCTGCGGTCCTTTAATAAAATCAAAAATTCCTCCAGAAATTACTCAAACGATTTCTTTAGAAAATCTTTTACAGACTCCTTCGAAAATTTTCCAAAGTTTCCATCAAAAATTCTTCCAGGGATTCTTAAAGCAATTCCTCCATAAATTTGTCCAAGGAAATCTCCTATGAATTTCTTCCAGACTTGATCCTTGTATTCCTTCAGAAGTTACTTCAGAAATTTGGTACACTAAAACCTCTTTTAATGCATGTTATTTTTATGCACTTTAAACTTATGCACCTTTTTTTATGCCCTGCAAAAAAGGGGGAAAGCTACTCAGAACCAATATTGTGCATAAGAATATTTCATAATGACGGAAACTATTGCAACGGCGGCCAACGGGTATTTATAGAGCAGAGCAAAGGAAAGTTACAGGTTCGTTTTTGGGTGTTTCCGAAGGTCTCATGTGCGTTACATAGGGTCCGAGTGGGTCTTAAGGGGGTTTCGAAGTCATTTCAGGAAGTCACAGAGCATTTTAGGTTGGTTTCAGAGGCGTTACGGAGGCGGTTTTAGGGGTTTTGGCTTAGGAGGATTTTTTGAGGCACTTCAGGATGTTTCAGACCATTTTCGGCGTGATTGAGAGGCGGTACGAAAGCGTTACGGATGAGTTTTCGGGGGGTTTGAAGCCTTTCAGATGCGTTACATTGGGTCCGAGGGAGTTTAAGGGGGATTTTGGAAGTATTTCCGAGTGTTTCAGACCATTTTCGGCCTAATTAAGAGGCTTTTCGAAAGCGTTACGGAGGAGTTTTCGTGGGGTTTGGAGCTTCTCAGGTGCGTTACATGAGGTCCGAGGGGGTTTAAGGGGGATTTTGGAGGCATCTCAAGACGTTTCAGAGCATTTTCGGGTGATTCAGGGGCGTTACGAAAGCGTTACGGAGAAGTTCTCAGGGGTTTCGAAGCCTCTCAGGTGCGTTACATGGGGTCCCCGGGGAGTTTAAGGGGTATTTTTGAGGCATTTTAAGAAGTTTCAGAGCAGACTCTGAAATACCTTAAAACGCCCCTCAAACCTTTTGCAACGCCCTTTAAAGACTCCTGAGATCCCTTGAATTGCCCCTAAAGCCCCTTGGAACGCCCCTGAAACCCACATAATAATATTGAAATACCCCAGAATTCCCCGTAATCTCATGAAAACACCAAAAAATCTTGACAGAACACCCTCAGAAGGCTCCTCAAATCCCCCGAAACAACCCCTTAAAATGCCCCTGAAGCCCCTTGGAACCTCCTTTTTGGGCTCTCTGGGAACTTTCTGGAAACCCCCTTCGCCCCATCTTAACTGCCCAGGAGCAAGACCTGTTCTCGCGAACTAGATTCTCTAATTAAAGCCCTAGTTGAAGCCCAAACTTAATTTATGCATAAATTTCCCTCTTTTTATGCCTATTTTAGTTTATGCACAATTTTAATTTATGCAGTCCCAGCCATGTGCATAAAAAGAGGTTCTAGTGTATTAAAATGTCCCTCCACTGACGGTTGTTTCAGAAATTATTCCAAAAATACTTTAAGAAATTTCTCCTTGGTTTCCTTCAGATATTCTCTCGTGAATTTCTCCAAGAAATCTTTACGGTAGTTTTCTATGAATCCTTTCTGAAACTCCAACAGGAATTTCTTAACAATTTTTTCTAGCGATTCGTTCAAAAATGATTTGGAAATTTCTCCAGGGATTCCTTTAAAGATTTCTATAAAGATTCCTTCACAATTTTTTTTTTTCAAAAATTCTTTCAAAAATTCTTTTAGAAACTCCAGAATTACTCCAGAAAGAAAAACTCCAGAAACAAAAATTCTTCCAGATTTCTTCGGAATTTCGTCCTGATAGTGCTTCAGGAAGTCCACCAGTGATTTATTCAAGAATTTCTCTAGAGATTCCATTGAAAATTCCCGAATGAATGTATTCAATGTTCCCGAATGTCTTTGGGGGTTTATCCAAAAAAAAACCTGTAGAAATTCCTTCAGAGATTTTTGCATTATCACTTTCAGTCATTCTGGGAGGGACTCCATCAATGACTCTTACAGATGTTCATACAGAAATTCATTCATATCCTTTAAGGATAACTTAATAAATTTCTCCACAGAAATTGATTTAGAAATATTTAATAAGAGTTTCTGAAAGACAATCTCAAGACATTTTTCAAGGTATGTTTACAGGCACTTATCGAATACCTGATGATACAGGATGATTTCAGGAATACTTTCAGAAAACATACTAAGAGTTTGATAGAAATTTCTGAATAAACTTATCTAAGCATTCCACCAAGGGTTTCTAGAGGTTTCTCTAGGTATTTCTTCAGGAAGGTCTTTAGGAACTCCTTCTGACGTCTTCAGATATTCCTTCAGAGATTCATTTAAAGTACCTACTCAAATTTCTGCAGGGATTCCACTGTGAAAATTGTAGCAGAAATTTCCTCTGATGTGCATGTTTGAACTCTATTTGTAATTTCTTCAAGGAGATACTTTTCTCTGCAACAACTTCATCAAAATTTTAGGGATTTTTTAATAATTTCCACAAGGAATTTCTTCAAAAGTTCTTCTATAAATTCTTTAAAAACCCTACAGCAATTTCTTCGGAAATTCGTCCAAGAGTTTCTACAAGAATGTTTTGAGAAGTTGCTTCAGTGATTCTAGCAGTAATTTATGCAAGGATTTTTTTCTTAGAAATTACTCTTGGGATTTTCAAGAGATCCTTGCAGAACTTGTTCAGATATCCCCCCCAGGGATTATCTAGAATTTCTTCTGGAGGTTGCAGAACAAGAATTTTCGAATGAATCCCTGGAGGAATTTCCGTAGAAATTCCTGTAGAATTGTTTCCAGAAACACCATGAAAACTTCAGGAGAAAATTTTAAAAATTCCTAGCAGATATTCTTGAAAGTGTTTCGGGGGAATTCCTGGGTAAGCAGTTTCTGATTTCATCTCTGGAACAACTCCTGGATGGATGCCGTGTATTATACCTAGGAGAATACCAAGAATCTTTTTGAGAATCTTAGAATTTTTGTGAAAAAAAAATCTCCCAGAGTTGCATCTTTCGAAGATGCGTATGGAAGATTTCCTGGAGAAACCTCTGGTGACATTCCTTGAGAAATTTCTTGAGAATTTCATGGAAGAAATTTTGGAGAAATCCCAAAGAAAACTCTTGGGATTAATTCTAAAATACTTCTGGGGGAATTCCTACAGAAATTTTCGAGATAATACATGAAGGAATACAAGCTTGAACTTGTGTAGCAATCCTTGAAGGAATTTTTTGATAAAATCCTTGAAGGATCCCAGAAAAAAGTCTGATACATTTTCTGAGGAATGTTATGAAAACTCCTTTCTCCTCCGGGAGCAATTCTCGAAATTAGTCCTTCGAAGAGTCCCTGGAGAAATTTTCCAAGAAATACATGGGCGGAAATGCTTTTTGTAGGAATATCTTGAGTAATCTTTTGAGGAGTTCTTGCCAAAACCATTCTAGAAAATCCCGAAAGAATCTTTTTTCTGTAAAATGGAAGCAAATAAATATTTGATAAATCTTGAAAGAATTCGTAAAGACATCTCTAGTGGTGGCCCAGGAAGTAATAATGAAAAAAATTCTAGGAATTTTAGGAAAACTCTTTCTGAACTCATAAAGGGAATCACAGCAAAAGTGTGCTTTCGTGAAATAATAATGCTGACTGATTTTTTTTCCAAAAATTTCCACATGAGCTCGAAAATGGTTCCTCTAGATATGTATCCACATTTTTTTTTGTAGGGATATGATAACTCCATTGATTCATCCGAGGATTTATCCAAGAGTCGATCTAGGGATTTTCCTAGGCATTCTTTTCAGGATTCTTCGTAGGATTCCTCCAGAAATTCTACCAGTGATTCATCCAGGGATTCTCCAGGGAACCCTCTAGACATTTCCTCTTCCAGGATTCCTCTATATAGTTTTCTATAGGGCTTCCTAACAGGTATTGCTATAAAGATTTTATTAGGAATTTTATTAGGAATCCAATGATTCTTCTAAGAATTACTGCAGGAGTGCGGCCAACTTGTGATGCCTCTAGGAATTCCTTCGGGATGATTTTTTTCCGTACTAAAGTGATTTATTCAGGAACTTTTCTAGAAGTTTCTACAGAAATTACTTACGGATTTCCTTCAGGAATTTTTAAAGGGTTTGATCGAGTTTTGTTTTCCAAGAATTCTTCCAGGGCTTCTTCCAGATAATTCACCAAGAATTTCATAAAGAATGTCTCTTCAATGAGTCCTTTGGAGATTTTAGAGCTTTTCTAGGGATTCTTCCCCAAGGATTCCACCAATTCCTGAGGAATTATGCATACTGTTGTAATAAACGTTCTTCTCCGTTACTGGAGTGACCGCTATATAGTTCATCTGAAAAATTAGAACTGTGTTTTTAGTTCGTTACCATTTTTACTTCAGAGAATGCATCTATAAGAAAAAACAACCCCGTAAAATAGTTCCCTGACAGTAGTCCCACGCACGTGCGACCATTGACCTCACAGAAAAATAGTGCTCGTTTACGATAGTGTTTTGACTTTTGACCAAAACGACAACGACTCTATCCCACTGTTCTACTATCATCCACTTTATATAAATTGTTTCCCTTTTCCCGTCATGTGCTTCATTTCGTCAAAATAATACCACACAAACAAAAACGTATCACTCTAGTAGCATTGCCTGTGTCTGTATGTGAAAGCAGTTTCCGCTTAATCCTCGAACCACGAGCCTCCTCAGTTCTACACCGACACGCGTGTCTGCGTATTCAAATCCATTCAAATGGTAAGAGGATTTTATCTCCTCTTCTCAACGATTTGATATGCACAACGGAAAATAGAAGAAAAAATATCTCGAGCACAACGCCGAATCAACAACAAACTCCAGTGGCCGCCACCGAGCAGCAGCAGCTTCGGACAACATCTCGAGAGGAGCTTCCAGAGAGCCCAGGAGCGCCTAGCCAAGAGCCAATATTCCCTGAACCCTGAACAGACAGGAGCAGCCAGCGTGCGGTGCTTCCCATTTTGGGAAACCGATTCGTCTGTTATAAAAAACCATCCCAATTGTTCTCGTGCACGCTCTTTTCATGAGCTCTAATTCAATAATTGTTGAATCATTAAATCCACCCGACCGAGCCGAGACCCGATGATTGGTTGAGTGGTCCAGCAGGCTCTTGATTCGACCCCGCGCTGAACTCCACGGGCGAGAAGCTCTGCTGTAGTGCCTACAGTTAGAGGTAATCGAGTATGGGGGACCGGGGTGAAGTGTTCAGTCTAGTTCATTCTGAAAATCGGGAATCAACTGTGAATTGGGAAGATGAACATTCATCCTACAAAAGTTTGCTTGCTTAGAGAAAGGACATAATTTGACCACAATGGCGCATTTTCCATCCGATTCCCCCTAGTTGAGATCGCTTTCCTGGAAATTGGTGCCAAAAAGAGCATCTGATTTTACACGTTGATAAGCGAAGGAGCAAAGAGGCACTGGACTGCGTGAGCTGCTGGCGCCTGAATGGATTAAAACGTTCCCAGCACTATAGCCCAATTGCATTTACCTAGGTAGGTGGATAGGAACCACGAGGAAGAAGAGCGGAGGGGGCGAAAAATAACAACTAATGGGCAGCGAGCGAGCGAATAGAATCCGTAGAGCCGTAAAAGAAAACTAATTACTGCCTCGTCATAATTACCGGGAAAATGTGCGAATTTTGACTTTTCGGCCAGCACCTCCGCTGTTCATAGCTTGAACGATGAAAATGAATGCGCCCTTAGAATGCACAGCATACAAATATATAATGGAAAACTTTTGCCTCTTTTCCATTAAAAACTATGTATTTCCATATCATCTTTGTCCTGAGTTGGGCTCTAAGTCCGAATAAGTAACAGTAAGGCAGCATCCATTTATTACGTAACGCTAAAATCGATGCATGAAAATTCTAAAATTTTTGTATGGACCGTAACGTTCGGCCATACTCCCCCCTCCCCCTAGAGTGTTACGTTATTTATGGATGGCGCCTAAGAGAAGTACAAACAGAAGCAAAATCAAAAGCAGCACCAAAACAAAGGAAGACGCAGAAGCATAAAGGGAAGCTGTAGTAGAAGCAGTATCAGGAATCGAAATGCAAACAGAAGAAAAGGCAGATAGAAGCAGTAACAGAAACAGAGGCAGACTCTGAAGCAGATATTGAAACAGATAAGGAAGAAGATGTAGAAGCAGAATCAGAAATATTCGTAGAAGCAGACACAGCAGCAGAAATGGAAACAGATGCAGACTTGAAAATAGGCAAAATCAGAAGAAGGAAAAGAAGTAAAAGCATGGCAGAAGAAAAGCAGAAGTTGAAGAGGAATTAGCAGAAGGTGCGAAGTAGAAACAGACGTAGAATCAGAAACAGCAGCAGAAGCAAATCCGCAAGCATAGGAAAAACACAAGCACAAGCAGAAGCAAATTCAGAGCTCGAAGTTGAATTAGAAACAGAAGCAGATTCAATTATGTGAGCAAAAGCAGACACAGTCACAGAAACGGAAACAGAAGCAGACGTGGAAACAGAGGCAAAAACTGAAGAAGGAACAGAAGTTCAAGCATGAACAGAAGAAAAAGCAGAAATAGAGGAAGAGGCAGAAGTAGAAGTAAAATTAGCAGGAGATGCAGACACAGAAGTCGAAACAGACGTGGAATCAGAACCAGCAGCGGAAGCAAAAACAGTACCACTAGCAAAAGCAAAAGTAGAACTAAAAGCAGATATCTAAGCAGAGGAAAAAGCACCAGCAGAAGCACAAGTAAATTCAGAGCTCGAAGTTGAATCAGGAACAAACAAAAGCAAAGACAGATCCAGACCAAAAAGAAGTAGCAGATGCAGATTTGTGAGCAGAAGCAGACACAGTAGAAGAAACGGAAACAAAAGCAGACATGGATGCAAAAGCAAAAGGAGGTACAGAAGTACAAGTATGAGCAGAAGGAAAGCAGAAAAAATAGAAGTAAATTTAACAAGAGGTGCAGAAACAGAAGTAGAAACCAGTTGCGGAAGCAGAATGGAAAAAAACACAAGCAGAAACAAGATCAGAACCAGCGTAAGAAGCTGCTTTGAACTTAAAACAGATACAAAGCAAAGGCAAAACACAAGCAAATGCTGGAGCAATTCAGAGTTAGAAGTTAACTCAGACACAGAAGCAGAACCAGATCCACACCAATAAGAAGAAGCTGATTCTGATATATGAGCAGAAGCAGACGTAGAAGTAGTTGTAGAAGCAAAAACAGAATCAGCAGTAGACGCTGAAGCTAACGCTAAACCAGAATCAGAATCAGATTTTATTTTTTATAGAGAGATAAACAGTTCAAAACTGATTCATCTTTTTAGCAGAATCTGTTAAATGAACAAAACCATAATCAGAAGCTCTAATCAAAAATTAAATCAAAAAGAAAAGCAGAATGAGTGTAATTACACTATTACACTCATTCGAAGAGGGTATTCTGCTTAGAGGGTTCGAAAAGTCGGTACAAGAGAAAATCAGAAGTAAAAGCAAATTTAGAAGTAGTAGCATAAATGAAAACAAAACAGTAGGAGTAGAAGAGGAAGAACTGGGAGCAACAGCATAAGTAAAAATAAAAATAAAAAAAAGATGTTCAAGAAGCGACAAATATAGAAACAAAAACAAAATTATAGACAAAAGCAGATGAAAAACCAGATGCGCAAGCACAAATAGAAGCAGGAGCAATATCAAACCTAGAAGCAGCATCAGCAGCAGTATAAGAACTAGATTCTGAACCAGAAAAAGACGACTTGAAAGAAGCGGAAGTAGAACCAGAAGTACAAACAATAAAATAATCTGTAACAACAGAAGGAGAATCAGCAACAGAAGTAGGCAACGACTTAGCTAGCTTTTTCTTTTTTCTCGGTAACTCTCCTAAACAAATAAGAGAAAGAGCGGGATGATACCAGAGGCGAATGGCCCGTGTCACCGTCTATTTTTTTTCGTGTTCGTTTATCGGAGTGAGCAGGAAAAATAGCTGACTACACCGTTGGAAGTAGGAGCAAACACAGATGCAGCAGTAGAAGTAGGGAGCACAAGCACAAGTAGAAACAGGAGCACTATCAGAACTAGAAGCAGAATCAAAAGAAGAACTAAAACAAACATCACAGTCAGTTCCAGAAGTATTAGTAGAAGCAGAAGCAGAACTAGAACAGAAGCACAAGAACACGTACAAGCTAAAGGATCGACTGAGGTAAAATCAGAACAAGAATCAGCAACAGAAGCAGAATCGAAAGCAGAAGCAACTGAAGAAGCACAATAAGGATCAGTATTAGAATCAAAAGCATAAAAAAGACACGGACAGGGACGTTCAATACTCCCAGTGAGCTATTCGCTCTTTAAGGAAGCACGACACTAGACAACGGACTAGCATGCAACGTCCAGTGGCACAGCCGAAAACTTTACCTGACAGCTGCAGCGGGAATCGAACCCACGCTCCTCAGCACGATGCGACTAAATGCTTAGTGACACTAGCCGCACGACCACGAAGCCACACATAAACCGAAATAGAAGGGGATACAAAAGCAAAAGCAGAAGTAGAACAAAAAGCAGAAGCAGAAGCTGAATTGGAATCAAAAGCAGTAAAGGTAGCATAAGTACAAACAGGAGCAGAAGTAGTAAAAGTAAAAGCATAGATTAGAAGCAGAAGCAGTCGTAGGAGTAGAAGAAGAAGCTGTATCGGGTGCAGTTAGAAAATCAGAATAGAAGCATGTAAATGAATTTAATAAGTTTTATAAGTATAATTGAAGAATCAAGCAGCAGTATCAGATTCTCAGTTCAAAATGCAAAGATGAAGCAATGGCAGAAGATCAGTAGGAACAGAAGCAGAAGCAAAAGCAGAATCAGAAGTAAAATCAGAATCTCGAGCAGAAGCAGAAATAGGAATACAAGCAGGAGTTAAAGAAGAAGCAGAAGTAGAACAAAAATCACAATAGGAGCATAATAAAAAGTAGAAGCAGGATCAGAGCCAAAAGCTGAAGCTGAAGGATCGACTGGACTAGAAACAGAACTAGAATCAGAAAAGGAAGCAGAATCAAAAACAGAAGTACAAGAAGCAGCACAATAAGGATCAGAATGAGATGCAGAAGTATAAACAGAAATCGGAGAGGAATCAGAAGCGTATGCAAAAGCAAAAGCAGAAGTAGAACCAACATCAAAACCAAACTGAATCGGTATAAGGAGCAGTAACAGTAGAAGAAGTTCGAGCATGAGTAGAAGTAGAACCTAAGCGAAAGCAGATGCAGAAATAAAAACAGTCGTAGAAGCAGAATCTACACACTTAATTTTGATTACCGAGTTCGGTAATTTTTTGACGAGATTAAAACTGCTGAGCACCGAACTCGATCAGCAAAAATGCATTGTTTACATTTTCCATACGATTTTGACAGTTGTTTTACTGAACCTCAGTAAAATCGATTACCGAAACTACCGAGATCGTACTGCTGTTATAATCTCGTCAAAAAAGTACCGAACAGGCAATTTAGAAATAAGTGTGTATATCGGGCATATTATCAGAATCAGAGGAAAAGCATTTGTATAAACTAAATCTGATTTAGAAGTATGTATAATTGACACCAGAATCAGGCAGGGTAACAGAAGAAGAAGATCACAAATAAAAAAACACAAACAAATTCAGAACAGACGTTGAATCGGTAGCAATAATGTGCAAAAAAGCAGTGTCATAAGTTAAAGCAGAATCGAGAGCACACCAAAAAGTAAAAGTAACAGTTCATCAGTCGATAATGAAGCAGAAGAGCAATAGAAGCAGAAGCCGAAGCAAAAGCAGAATCTGGAGTAAAATCAGAATCTGAAGCAGAAGCAGGTATAAAGTCAGGAATAGAAGTAAAAGCAGGAGTAGGAGCCAAAGCCAAAGTACATAAGAACAGAAGCAGATGATTAATCGGAAGTACTTGCGTAAAAAGATGCACAAACAGAAGCAAAAGAGTATTTAATATCTAAATAAAATGGAGAATAATGGAAACCGGAGTCTGATGCAGGACTGGTACTAGATGTAGAAGCAAAATCCCAATCACAGTCAAAATCAGGAGCTTAATCGGATGCAACAGTAGCAGAATAAACATAATTAGGAGTTGAAGGAGGATCGGTACGAGAAGCAGAGGTAGCAGAATGCACAGTTGAAAGACAATAACTGGCAGTAAGAGTAAAGCTAGATGTAGGATTCGAATTTGGATTGATTGTGCTTCGATTTTGGGGAATGATAAGTACACTGAAGTTTTTTTTTACGCGGTTTTTTTTACGCGGTTTTTTTTTACGCGGTTTTTTTTACGCGGTCCGTCCTAAAAAAAAACCGCGTTATTTCAAGACCCGTCGTAAAAAAAAACCGCGTTATTTCAAAAACCGTCGTAAAAAAAATCCGCGTTTTTTCAAAAACACGCGTAAAATAGACAGCACCACATCTAACGTGACTTGACTTTTTTTACGACGTTTTTTGAAATAACGCGGTTTTTTTTTACGACGGGTCTTGAAATAACGCGGTTTTTTTTACGACGGGTCTTGAAATAACGCGGTTTTTTTTTACGCGGTTTTTTTTTACGCGGGACCATTACCGTCGTAAAAAAAAACTTCAGTGTACGTAACTTTATTTCGCTCGATTGGATATACGCGACGATATTCGGTTTGACGCTATCGAAAGTTTATTTGCAACTGACTTTGGTATATTGATTGCTACCTATTTATCGCTAAGCGGGAAGATCGGCACACAGATTAGACCGATAATGATCGGCTACACGATCGGATGCTGCGATCGGTTGATAATGGGATCTACAAGCAGAAGCGAGACCACTACTGATATTATGATTCGAGCAGTACAGTGATCCCTAAATTACGGTGCAGTATTAGTTACGATTGAACACTAGACTTCGAAGCAAATAAACAGAAGACGAAGTAAAAACTAATGTAGAAGTAAAATCAGAAACAGTAGTTCATCTAAAAACAGAGTCATCAGCAGAATCAGTAATATAAGAATAATAATTAAAACAGATAAAACATATAGGCAGTAGCTAAAACTGATAAAGCAGTAAAATTGAAATCAAAAGTCTTCAAAACCTAAACCGAAAAAATGAAGGCAAATTTGCGAATGTGAAGTTGAATCAAAGCAAAATCAGAAGGTGTAGTAGATTTAGGAGTAGAAGCAGAATGAAATGCAGAGATTCAAAAGCAAAATTATGAACGAACATGAAAGATTATGCCCTTCTTATATTCTAACAGTCGCAAAAACTTCCAAACCCTTACCTTGCGCATTGCGCCTGTTTTGTTTTTCCTCCAGGTTTTCTTATTTCCCCGCATTCTCCTCCGGTCACTCTCATTTGGGCAGCGAAGCCTGGTGCGCAGATGATCTGATTAGATATGATATAATTATAACAGTAAGCCGAGCTGGGCCGAGCCCAACCAGAAAAACGCAACTTGGACCTGGTGGAATAAGAGGCAAATGATTAACTTTCAAGTGGCTTAGACGGGGCGAAGGCACGTTTTGGTCGTCGTCATCGTCGTTGTGTTGTGATGGGCCACGGGCGAAAACAATCGTTGCGTTTGTTGTTCTTCGCGCATGGTAGTCTCTAATTATGTTTGTCTAGCTCTCCTACACCGCTGGGTCTAGTACCTGAAGCGACCTGGCGCACTGAGTTGTTTTGGAAGTGTTTGCCGTTTTGGGTGAAGGTGAGTCAAACAAAAATATTCAGCGGCAAGGCTGTTTGAATAACAGTTTTTTTTTACTTTTCGGGGGAAATCTAGAGCATGATGGATGATTTGCTTGATAAGTATTCTTGAGTCGTGTTGACTCCAAATCGGGTATAGGCAAACATAAGCATTTAGTGAATGAATCTGAATAATTGAATCAAGTACATTTCTCGGAAAGTTACAGGTAGTTATGTGCATACATACAGTAATGTTATTTTTCAATTTTAATTGTTATCATGAAGCACTTTTGAATCTTTTTGATGTATACTTTTGCTACCTTTTCAATCGTCGACAAGAGAAATCAGCAAACACATTTTTAAGACAGTAGAACTTAAAATAATTACACAGCAAGAATTACTCTATAAGTTAGGTAACCCCAATCCAAGGTGTCAGGCGATCCGTGCTGATGGATGAATGGTTGAGGGGGTTTAAACATGCTCGATCTTTAACGGAGCCCGTAGCGTGGGTAGATCACCTTTTTGGGTTGCGTTGCTGCGAAAGATCTACCAAACCGAACCCTAGTCCAAACTACTAGCCACTATGAAACAGCCTATTTTAGTAATTAAAGGAAAAACATTGGTCCTTATTACATTTCATACCTTGGTAAAAGTGATAGGTCTCGGTTTGGTGCTGGCCGAGATGGATCTTGAAACAAGGAAAAAATGGGTTAGTATTCCTAATTTTTTATTCGGTTTTCACTGATTTGAAGCAGTAGGGACTAGGGTTCCGTTGCATGCTCAATATCGGTATCATTTCTTGACTTTATCGTTAAGGAATACGATTTTGTCTGAAAAAGGAGCGTGTTAAAAGCGGAACCTATCAATCAGAATCCTTCCTTGCGATTAAGCTGAAAATAACTACTGTAACAAAACCGAATACTTTATAACTTCTAAGTGGTGATGACGTATTACGACATGTACTATACAAAGGACACGGGGTATACCACAATAGATCAAATATTGGTCGCAGTGGTTATGTCCCGAACAGAGAAAAGTCTATAAATTACAATTTTTTTTTGCGATGATACAACTGCAAGGTATAAGTCCTCCATACATGTTTTTTTTTCATCCCTGGACAGGATTATATGGACCCAGGACTATACTCATCATACCATTGGGTAAATAGCCACTGTTTTTTTTTAACTGAAATTCAAACTGTTTTGGAATGCGCTGCCATCTGTCTCAGAAGAACATACAGATATGTAGACACGCAAATATCATCATGTTTTTAGACAGTCAGGCAGCTCTAAAGGCAGTTTCAACTAGCTTACAATAGTTAGCTCAAGTAGTGCATTACCCTACTGAAGAAACTGGGTGCAAAAATACTGTAAAATAATTTTGGGTACCAGGTCATTGTGGAATTGCAGGCAATGAAATTGTGGATCTGTTATCTAGGGACCCAAGTAACAATGATGGCTGAAAAACAGCTTATTTAGCCAGAATTTTGAAAACCCTGGCTTATGAGCGGTTTATTCAGTCATTGTACACCAATAATGTTTGTTGGGGAGGGATCTCAGGGTACATTGTGTGGATGTATGGGTGGAGTATCATTAAGTACTCTCTCGATAAAGCTAAGGGGCTGTCCATAAACCACGTGGTCATTTTTTTGGGACTTCTCGACCCCCCCCCCCGCGTGGTCATTTGTCCATACAAATTTTTTTATTCGTCCATACAAAATGCTCATAGGCTGAAACCCCCCCACCCCCCCCCCCCTCATGACCACGTGGTTTATGGATAGCCCCTAAACAATTAGGAGAAACAGAGCGTAGGAGCAAACTGGCATACTGCACCTGGTATTCCTGGCATCTCTAATGAAGGCTTGAAACATTTGCTTTGTGTTTGTAGTTTTCTTTTTAGGAAGAGAGAACATTATTTCGGTAGATGCGTCATGCATCCTCGAGTTACCTATCTGACGGAATATAAATCTCAAGAAAATAGTGGGTTTCATCTTGTAACGACTTTTCAAACCCTCTCAGCAGAATACCCTCTTCGAATAAGTGTAATCAGTGTTGCACCTTTTAATTCTGCCCTGTTTTGCTTATCCTTTCTTTCCGCTAATTGTTTGCAGTGATGCTAATGCTCACCATATAATTTGGGGCAGCTCAGACATCAATTTGAGAGGCTCGAGTTTGATGGAATACTTAAGTAGTACAGATCTTAGATTACTTAACATAGATAACCGCCCAGCCTTCATGGTGTCTACTAGAGAGGATGTGTTAGACATTACGCTTTGCTCTAGTAGAATTAGTCACGAGCGGACCAATCAATTGGCATGTGTCAGATGAAGAATCTTTATCTGACCATCGCTACATCTTGTTTGAACATTGATTGATTTATCTTTATTATAGAGACTTTCAGCCCTTGGCTGGTTCGTCTCTATGTTTGAACATGTAAATTTACTTCGCAAACTTTGTGTTTCAGGAACCTCCGGTCAACCAACTGGGATTTCTTTACCGATTTGGTTGCAGCCAAATTTCATGGACACTCACCATCCATTGACACTCCAAGTGATCTAGATGATGCCGTTGATACTGCAACGGCCTTCATAATGGAAGCTTTTGAAGAAGCTTGCCCTCTGCGGTCTGTAAAGACCACAAGAGGAACCCCTTGGTGGAACTCTGATCTGACGAAGCTGAGGAAACAATGTAGAAAAAGTTGGAACAGACGACGTTCTGTTGGATCGGAGGCTTTCAGATCGGCTCGCAAGGCCTACCAGAATGCTCGTCGGTCTGCTTAACGATCCGGTTGGAAAAACTTTTTTACAAATGTTTCCAGTCTGAATGAAGCCAGTCGGTTGAGCAAAATCTTTGCAAAATCAAAGGATTTTCAAGTGAACGAACTTCGTTTGCCAAATGGTGATTTCACTTCCTTTGATGAGGAAGTTTTAGAATGTTTATTCAGTACACACTTCCCCGGATGTGTGGATATTACATCTTCGGATGAACCTGATGTCTTTTCTTGTAGTTATGATTCTTTAGCTTCGGCTCGGAATATCATAACTTTAGAATCGATTGAGTGGGCACTAAATAGCTTTGCTCCTTTCAAATCTCCTGGGGTAGATGGGATTTATCCTATTTTGCTTCAGACGGGATTTGATCATTTCAATCATGTTTTGAAACAACTACTTGTTTGCAGTATTGCTACAGGGTATATTCCCGCCAAATATTGGCGGGGTATTACTGTTAAGTTTATTCCGAAAGTGGGTTGTGCATCGTAAGAAGAAGCAAAGAGCTTCAGACCTATAAGTTTGACCTCTTTTCTTCTGAACTGCTTAGAACGCTTTGTGAATCATCACATCCATGATATTCATCTGGCCAATGTGCCTCTTCATGTGAATCAACATGCTCACCAATCTGGAAAGTCCACTGTGACTCTTTTACACAAAGTTTTCACGAAAAAGCGAAACCGGAATGGTGTATGACCTTTACGTCTCTTTAATTCTGAAATCAATGTGACTGAACAGGTAAAGTACGTTGGAGTCATTCTTGATTGCAAGCATTCCTGGACACCTCATGTTGAGTTCAAAATCAAGAAAGTTTGTATGGCCTTCAATGCCGGCGAACCTTTGGTACAACTTGGGGTCGAAAACGCAAGTATATCAAATGGATCTCTACACAACTGTTGTTCGGCCAATATTGGCCTATGGATGTCTTGTGTGGTGGCAAAAGGGCGAAATGAGAAAGATTCAATCAAAGTTAGGCCATCTCCAAAGGATGTGCTTAATGGCGATGTCTGGAGCGTTCTCTTCAACTCCCACGGCAGCGCTCGAAGTTCTGTTTGACGTTGCTCCACTACACATTCATCTCAAACAAGAAGCACTTTCTTGCACTTACCGTCTACGGGTACTCGGTCTATTAGAGGAAACTCATGTGAACCGCACATTAACACACACCTTGTTGTTTCCACTTTTGGTGAATTGGGACAAAATTGTCCTTGCTCCAAGTGATCTTACAATTGCTTGTAATTTTCCATATAGGACATTCTCCACGAAACCTCTGCTGGCACATGGATGATGACATGAACTGTTTTTTGCCCATCAATGCATCATCAGAGTCTGAACTAGCAATAGTAGAATGTTTATTGCTCACTGGATTACAGCAGCAGAATCATTTTGTAAACCACAATGGAAATCTTCTCGATTTGGTCTTCACCAACACCGCAGCTTGCGCTGATATATTTGAATCGCCTATGCCGTTGCTGACTGTGGACGTGCACCACAAACCAATCGTGTTGAAGCTGGATGTTGAGCATAATCTTATTGAAGAAGTGTTTGCGCGCTTTGATTTTTATCGATGCGATCTTAACGCATTGAACGAACGGTTTCTGGAAGTTGAATGGAATCAATTAATGAATACAGACACAGTAGACGAGGCGGTTGTACGTTTTTACGACATACTGTTCGAAATTATTCAAGCGTGTGTACCGATGAGGAAAAGTACACTGAAATTTTCCAAAAGTCAACCGTGGTGGAACGCGGAACTTCGTAACCTTCGAAATCGTCTTCGCAGAGCTAGGAAACGTTTCTTCAAGTGCAGGAGTGAAGCACGAAATGCTGAAATGCGGAATATAGAGGCCCAATACAACTCATTGAACGCAAGATGCTTTCGTGACTACATTCATCGCATCGAAGATAACGTCAAAACTGATCCCAAATCCTTCTGGAGCTACATAAACGACCGTAAATCGACAAAGGGTATACCGCCCAACATGCGTTTTCGTGGAACGACTGCCAGTTCACCGTTGGAATCTGCGAATATGTTCTCGTCTTTCTTTCAAAGCGTGTTAAGTAACAACTCACCACCTTTGTCTGAAACGTACTTGAGCAGTATCCCGCAACACGACGTGAATGTACCTCGGATGACTTTTTCTACCCAAGATGTCCAGCTGAATCTACAATCCATTGATGTCTCGAAAGGACCTGGCCCCGATCAACTGCCTCCGTTTCTAGTTCAACATTGTGCGAGTTCACTCGCTTCTCCTGCGACAATTTTGTTCAACCGATCGATCAACGAAAAATGTTTCCCCACGGTTTGGAAATTGGCATCTATTTCACCAATCCATAAATCTGGCTCACGCAACGATATTGAGAACTATCGTGGGATCTCCATTCTCAGCTGCTTACCGAAGATTTTCGAAAGTTTAGTGCACGATGTACTTTACCAGTCCGTCAAGAGTATCATTTCCGTTGATCAACACGGTTTTATGAAAAAGCGATCGACTACAACCAATCTGGTAAGTTACGTCTCAACCCTTGTTGATAAGATGGAGAAAGGGCAGCAAATCGACGCTGTGTATGTTGATTTTGCTAAAGCCTTTGATAAGGTACCGCACGTCCTTGCAGTAGAAAAATTCAAAAGAATAGGACTTCCTGATTGGTTGACACAATGGATCCTATCGTACCTTTCTGGGCGCATGTCGTTTGTCAAAATTGGAGATGTATGTTCCACACCATTCAGGGTAAACTCTGGTGTACCACAAGGAAGTATCCTGGGACCTCTGCTGTTTGTTATGTTCATCAACGACCTTTGTTTGGTGCTTAAATCTCCGAAATCCCTGTATGCTGATGACCTGAAGATTTTCCGTATAATCGCCTCTTTAGTTGACTGTTGCGTACTTCAATCGGATATCGATGCGCTGTTAAAATGGTGCAACTTGAATGGAATGGAAGTCAACATCAAGAAGTGTTGCGTGATTTATTTTGGACGTATGCGCACTCCGACGACGTATGATTATATGATGGCAACAACAACCCTGAACCGTGTGACTACTGTGAATGATTTGGGGATAATCATCGACTGCAAACTACGGTTTTCAGAACACATCGCTGCTGTGACTGCCAAAGCATTCTCTATGCTGGGGTTTGTAAAACGTAACTCCAAGGTGTTTTATGACGTATACTGTCTAAAGGCACTGTATTGTTCGTTTGTGCGCAGTGTTTTGGAATATTGCGTACAAGTATGATGGGCCCCATACCATGAAGTCCAGGTTAATCGAATTGAACGGGTTCAAAATCATTTTGTTCGGTACGCTCTAAGGTCGCTAAACTGGAGAGATAGGATGAACCTGCCGCCCTATGAAAATCGATGCATGCTAATGGATCTTCCAACATTGTCAAGCAGACGTGCATTTCTACAGCGAATGTTTGTGTTTGATGTCCTGTCGGGCCACGTCGACTGCGCAGACATACTTGAGAAGCTTCGATTCAATGCCCCGTCCCGAGAAACTCGTCAGCCAGATTTTTTTCGCCGTTCGTTTCACCGCACTACATACGGAATGAACAACCCTCTAGACGTTTGTTGTACACGCTCCAATGAAGTAGCCTCAATGTTTGACTTTGGAATATCGAAGAATGTTTTTAAGTTAAGAATTAGTATCTTTGCTCTTATGTGCGGAGTGAAATCGACACTTCAGCAGCACGTAATGGGCAAAGTAATATACTTCTGTTCAGATAGCCAGGCTGCATTTACAGCACTTGCTTCGGCCAACTCTAGGTCGAAGGTAGTTATCGCTTGTCGAACTCAAATCGAGGAGCTGAATTCAGCAAACGCTGTTCAACTTGTATGGGTGCCTGGCCATTCTTCCATCGCTGGAAACGAATTGGCTGATGGGTTAGCTCGCACTGGAGCATCACATGACTTCATTGGCCCTGAGCCAGCTATTTTGATATCGAAGTGTTGGGTAAAGCTTCAGATTCACACCTGGGCTGCCACTCAACACATACAATACTGGAATAGTTTGGAGTCATGTCGTCAAACCAAATTGTATTGAGCCATCTCCAAGGGTGGCGAATTATCTTATAAATCTGTCAAAGCAGAGTTGCATCATTCTGGTCAAAGCATTGACTGGCCACTGCCGACTCAGCTATCACATGGCGAATATTCAGTAAGCTGATTCATTTGCATGTGATAGCTATGAATCCAATTATGGAACTTCGTATCATTTGATATGTAACTGTCCAGTTTTTGCGCAAATGCGTTTCCGAGTATTCGGTAAACACTTATTAAGTGAAACTGACTTC